>NW_021604585.1:8459488-8476192 GCF_004785775.1 Grammomys surdaster | reverse complement strand
TCTCTTCTCTTCTCTTCTCTTCTCTTCTCTTCTCTTCTCTTCTCTTCCTCCTCTTCCTTTTCTTCCCTCCTCTTCCTCTTCTTTCTGAGACAGAGTCTCTCTCTGAAGGCCTGGCTGGTCACTGTGTAGACCAAACTGGCCTTGAACTCAGAGATTCACCTGCTTCTGTCTCCCAAGTTCTGGAATTAAAGTCATATACCACTCTGCCTGGCTTCATTTTTTAAAGATTTATTTTTCTTATTTTAAGTAGCTTTGTGGTTACAATAGTAGCTTTATGAAATGGTGTAACTCAGACTGGAGAGATGGTTCAGCACTTAAGAATATTAGTCTGTTTTCCAAAGGATCCAGATTCAGTTCCCAGTATCAACATGGTGGTTCATAATGGTCCTTTCAACAGGCATATATTCTTCTTTCCCAGCTCATAACTCTTTAGACCTGAAGTTTGGCCTTTTGTTCTTGATTCTTTTATGTTTTGTTTTGTTGAGACACAGGCTTACTATGTAGCCCAGGGAAGCCTTGAATTTACAACAGTGCTGTCTCTGTCTCCTGAGTTCCCGGTTATAAGTGAACCACCACACCAGGCTCTTGAGCTTGACTCTTGAAACACCCTTGGGACTCATACCACACGCAGGCCCAAGTTCAAATCCAGTTACTCATTTACAGTAGGCCAACGAAGTCAAAAATAAAGGTTAGAGGTGAGGAAGGCAGCTTTATTAAAGCAGTTGCTACTCTTGCAGGGAACTCAGGTTTGTTCCCGACACCCAGACAGTGGCTTACAACTATCTCTAACTCTTGTTCCAGATACTACGGGGCACTCACATACATACAAACAAAACACTCAAACACATAAAATAAAAATTACTGGGTGGTCAATGAAGATCCAGTACTGATAGTGTATCAGAAGCCAGAGGCCTCAAAACAGACCAATGACTCATTGCAATGAACATTTGCAAGCATAGAAGTGTGCACAAAAGAGTCTACTGTGCAACACACTGGGACACACTGCAGCTTCCACAACAAGATGTACTTTTCTTTTATTGTTGTTTTTGTTTTATTTCATTTTATTTGGGGGGGGAAAGACAGTTACAAGGGAAGAGGGTGGATACAAAGTGTTGGGGAGATGAATGGGATTGGGGTACATGATGTAGAATTCACAAAGAATCAATAAAACATTAAAAAAATAAAAATAAATATCTAGGTGGTGGCTCACACCTTTAATCCCAGCAGAAGCAGGTGGATATCTAGGTTTGAGGCCAGCCTGATCTATATAGAGTGAGTTCCAGGACAGCTTGAAAAAACAAAATAAAATAAATAAAAAAATAAAAGTTTATATACTGTAGAGACGTCTTAGCGGTTAAGAGAATTTGCTGTTCTTGCAAATGTCTAGGGAGAAGTCTTAGCATCCACATGGTGGCTTATGACCATCCAGGATATCCTCTAGCCTCCATGGGTACCAGGCATGTTTGTGGTGCTCAGAGACACATGCAGACAAACATTCATAAATAAAATAAAACCAAAATCTTCAAACAATACAAATATCTGGGACTGGCAATGTGCCTTGGTTGTAGACTACCCGCCTAGCAAGTGTGAAGCCCTGGGGTTAGTCTCCAGCACTGTGTAAACCAAGACCTGGTAGCACATCCCTGAACTTCCAGCCGGGCAGTGGTGACGAACGCCTTTAATCCCAGCACTTGGGAGGCAGAGGCAGGCGGATTTCTGAGTTAGAGGCCAGCCTGGTCTACAGAGTGAGTTCCAGGACAGCCAGAACTATACAGAGAGACCCTGTCTCGAAAAAAAAAAAAAATCCCTGAACTCCCAGCGCCTGAGAGGTGAGGCCAGGAAGATGGCTCGGCACTGGCTCCTCTTCCAGAAGTCCAGGTTTGAGTCCTAGCACCCACCTGGTATCTAACAACCATCTGTAACTTTGCTAGCAGGGAGTCTGAAACCATCTTCTGGCCTCTGAGGGCCATGCACACGGTTCACACAGACGGTCATTCAGGAAAACATAAAATAAAATCAAATTTAGGACAAAGAAATTCAAGATTATCCTTGTCTACATAGTGAGTGTGAAGCCAGCCTGGGGATAAATAAGAGGAACTCACTGGAGTTGGGGAGAGCAAGGCTCTTTTTCCGCAAAGCCCATCTTGACAGGAAACAGTTCTTTTTTTTTTTTTTTTCAGTTTTTTCCATCTCAAGAACTAAGGTAACGGTTTCTTAAGCTATTCTTATCCCTGGTTCATTTGTGTCTGTGCTGCTTATATCACAAAGGACAGCCAGATGGCAGAGCTGCCCCAGGCCCTGGTGCTGATTGCCAAACTCATGGTAAGGGATGAGAGCATACACAGTGCCTCACTCCAGTTCTCCACTGCGTGTCTGGTTCACAATCTTCTGGAACCTGGCACAGAGGCAGGGCTAGTACTTTGAGTTAGAGAAAGGGCCTAGTGGGGCTTGAGTATGGTGGCTGTTTGATGGCAAGTTCTTCCATGTCAGTCATAAAATACCTTATCACAGATCGTATGTGATCATTCGGATGATTTGGGCTGCATTTGATTCACACGTACTTGGCCAAAGAATCACACGCCAGGTGGTCTGGCTACCTGCGCACCCAGACCCATCCGTTACTGTTTTGGGCGCCCAGGCTACTCTCCATCCGTTAGTAGAGAGTTTTGATTTACTCTGGACGTTTTGCTGGTAATGAAAATCTACCTTAAGTGGTAAAATAAACCAACACAAATAGTTCTCGTTGGTATTAGCCTTTCATGTAAAAAACCATACACCTGGGGCTGGAGAGATGGCTCAGAGGCTAAGAACACTGGCTGCTCTTGCAGAGGACCTAGGTGAGGCCACCAGCCCCTACATGGTGGCTCACAACCATCTGAAACTCCTGTTCTAGGGGATCTGACACCTTCTTCTGGCCTGGCTGGGCACCAGACACACATGTGGTCCACGGACATGCATGCAGGCAAAACATTAATGCATGTGAAGTAAATAAATCATTTAAAATCATATTCCCATTTCTCAAATAGACATTCATAAACATACCCTCTTCTGTCATTTCCCACTGCATCCCAGTCTCCTGGATGTTATACTGAATTACTGTTACTTTATACACCAAGTAGTTTTAGCATATTTTCTGTCTTCTTTCCTAAACTTTTTATTTATTTTATTTATTTTTTAATATTTTTTCATCTTCATTCCTAATCAAGAGATTCTAAATGCCAGACTCATTCATCTGATTTAATTTTTAAAAGGGCCCAAATTTAAAGACTATAGCTTATTAACATTTAGATTGTTTAGAAAAATCCAACTGCCGGGCAGTGGTGGTGCACGCCTTTAGTCCCAGCAATTGGGAGGCAGAGGCAGGCGGATTTCTGAGTTCGAGAGTTCGAGGCTAGCCTGGTCTACAGAGTGAGTTCTGGGACAGCCAGGGCTACACAGAGAAACCCTGTCTCGAAAAAAAAAAACAAAAAAAAAAGAAAGAAAAAAAAGAAAAATGCAACTAAATATAAAACATTTATTAAATACAGATGTCGAAGGACAAGCTTGCGTGTTGGTCCTTAATTCTCACTTTTTTTTTCTTGAGAAAGAATCCCTTTGTTGCTCACCACTGCACATACCAGACTAGCTGACAGGGAAACTCCTGTCTCCAACCTCATATCTCACTGTAGAAGCAACAGGGTCACAGATCTGGTGTCACACCACACTTAAGTGTGTTCTGCATAAGTAATTTCAAATCCTCATCCCAATCACAGGGATATTTATTGTTATTATTTACTTATTTAATTTTTTTTAAGAGCACATGCCATGGCAAGCCTGTGAGGTCAGAGAACAACTCTGGGAGGCTGTTGTTTTCTTTCCACTGTGTGGGTCCTGAGGATGAACTCAAGTCTCCTGGCTCAGGAACAAGTACCTTTAACCAGTGACCATCTTGCTGCCCTTCCCCCGGGCATGGTTTCAATTCAAACCAAAATGTTATCCTTCCATGTATGAGGACAGCTAGGTAAAGCAGATATGAAACACATTTTTATGAAAATACTTTGAAATTGGGCAGAGGTGGCACACACCTTTAATCTCAGCACTTGGGACACAGAAATGGGGGATCTCTCAGTTCAAGGCCAGCCTGGTCTACCGAGTAAGTTCCAAAGTAGCCAGGACTACACAGAGAAAGTGTCTCATAAAAGACAGACAGACAGACACACAGACAGAGAGAGAGAGAGAGAGAGAGAGAGAGAGAGAGAGAGCTTGAAGTTACATCACTTGGTTCCCCAGGTACTTAGGTTTGTATGATGGAAATTGGCCTAGAATAAGAATATTTAACAACAACAAAAACTCTTCCACATTTAAAGTAAGGAGTAAAGTGTTTCAGATGCCTGAAAGGCCCTGCTGAACAAAACTTTACATGGGCTTGATTTTAGCCCCCTCCAGAATGACACAAGCAGGCAAATCTGGGCAAAAGATGTTTCGTTTCTATTATTTTTGAAATGTGTCTTAGTTTTTTTTTCTATTTCTGTGATAAGACTTTATGACTAAAAGCCAGGCAGTGGTGGCACACGCCTTTAATCCCAGCACTTGGGAGGCAGAGGCAGGCGGATTTCTGAGTTCGAGGCCAGCCTGGTCTTCCGAGTGAGTTCCAGGAAAGCCAGGGCTACACAGGGAAAAACTCTGTCTCAAAAAAAAACAAAAAACAACAAAAGGGCGTGTGGGGCCGTGGAGCTAGTGGCCGGAAAAAAAAAAAAAAAAAAACAACTTTATGACTAAGGCAACTTATAGAAATAAGAAGAATTTATTTGGGGCTTACAGTTTTCAGAGGATTAGAGTCTCAGACCATCATGGCAGTTGGCAGGCAGGCAGGCATGGTGCTGTAGCAGTACCTGAGAGCTTACATCTGATCCATACACATGAAGCAGAGAAAACTAACTCAGAATGGTTTGGGCTTTTGAAGCCTCAAACCCTGCCCTCAGTGACACACCTCCTCCAACAAGGCCACACCTCTTAATCCTTCCCAAACAGGTCTACCACCTGGAGACTAAGTGTCAAACCCTAGCACCCGGGGGGGGGGGTAGTCATTCTCATCCAAAACACCACAAAATGCAAGCCAATCTTTGTCACTCTTTATCCAAGGTAGCAACCAAAACCAGGGGATTATCTCTTATAACACAGCTTTGACTACTTCTGATGGCATTTCCACCTGTGTGAATGTGAAAAGGTGTCCAGGTTCCAGAAACAGTAGGCATTCAGGTAGTTTATGTGCCATATCATATGTTCATCTTTTTGGGGGGGAAATTTTTGCATGTTTCTAAACAAACAAAAAGGTATATATGTAATCTGTGTGGATTTTCACCTTCTTCCTGGCTGACACGTAGAGTCTTCATCAACACTGAATTTTGCTTTCTTTGCTGATTTGTCAACAAAGGGTCTTTGTCTTTATCTCTTAGTCAGACAAGGCATAGAGCCCGTATGATATAACCCACAAGCCAGCGTGCCCCCGGATTCACTACTTTGTAGATTCCTTTCCCACCCTTTAATCCCTGTCCCCACTTCACTCTCTAACACTAGATAGAAGAGAAAGAAGGATGAGAGAGAGAGAGAGAGAGAGAGAGAGAGAGAGAGAGAGAGAGAGAGAGAGAGAGGTGGCAGCTCTGTGTCTTCTATCACACTTAGACCTGTAACTTTAAGGACAGCTCTACATTGTAATAGTCACACCTCCTTCAGTTTTAACTAACTCAAGTCCCTGGCCAATGGTTTCTCAAAGAAAGTGGCAGAGTCTTTATTCTTCTTCCTGGGCCTATTGCTACAAACTGCAGTGCTTCAGCATCAAACCCCACCCCCAGACACTCCCGTGACAGGCCATAAGGGCTTTGGTTTTATCTCCAGCATCCCCAGAAATGCTTTCTGGTGTGTGTCTGTGTGTGTGTGTGTGTGTGTGTGTGTGTGTTTGTTTGTTTTGTTTTCTCCAACGTCACTTGCCTCCAGGGAAGTCTTTGGACTTCAGTGTAGCATTGCTCTGGTGGTGAGCTCCTAGCCAAGCTGAGCTCCTGGCTGCCCTGGGAGGGGGAGACCCAATCTGCTGCTTCAGCTCCCTCTCTTCTAAAAATGCTTAAAGCAGCAACACCACCTTTAAACTTACTACTTGTTTGTACCTCTTTCTCTTATTTATTGGTTCATTTCTGTTTTGTTCCTTAAACTTGCGTTTTAAAACAATTTATTAAGATGCACCTCTTTCTTACTCACAGGTGGAGAGATGGGTCAGTGGTTAAGAGCACTGGCTGCTCTCCAAAAGGATCTGGGTTCAGTTCCCAGCACCCACATAGTGGCTAACAACTATCTATAACTCCAGTTCCAGGGGATCCAACCCCCTCTTCTGGCTTCTTCTGCCTTCCATGAGCACCAGGCAGACATGTGGTATACATACAGGTCAGTGAGCAAAAGTCATACACATAAAAGAAGCTGTTTTTTATTTTATTTATTTATTTATTTATTTATTTATTTACTTATTGGTTTTTCGAGACAGGGTTTCTCTGTGTAGCCCTGGCTGTCCCAGAACTCACTCTGTAGACCAGGCTGGCCTCGAACTCTCGAACTCAGAAATCCGCCTGCCTCTGCCTCGCAATTGCTGGGATTAAAGGCGTGCGCCACCACCGCCCGGCAGAAGCTGTTTTTTAAAAGATATTAAAAAAAAAAAAAGAAATTAGCAACTAGATACTATATGGCTGGATATTCCAGGACAAATTCATCCCCAGACTCTGTCAGATCTAAGATTTAAAGAAATATTCTCTCTCTTCCTCTCCCCCTCTCTCCCACCCCTTTCTCTGCTACATTTATTGTTTGTGAATATGTTTATGTATCCATCTCCTGAGTGGGTAAGAAGGTAACTTGTAAGAGTTAGTTCTCTCCTATCTCTGTGGGTCCTAATGTTGTGTCATGAAGCACTGGTGAGGCCCAAAAGACCAGCCAGGAGACGATTCCAATGCAGTCGCACTAGGGTATTTATTTATAAGCTCCAGCTTGGGCCACACAGAGTCTGATGCTGCAGAACTGGAGGGAGCAGCCCCCAGCTCAACTTCAAGCGGGTATTTATAGAAGCAAGAAGGGAATATCTAGCCTGGTACACATTTGATTGTGGGGGTGGGAAGCATTATGCCCTTTAACGTAATTGGCAGGTGCTGTGAGCCAAACCATGAACTTAACTTCTGTTTTTCTCCTGATGGGTGGTTGTTAGGAAGTGAAGTGTCTGGGGCAGGCTTGTAACCTGGAGGTGTAGATTTGTTGGGGAGTAACCTGGAAACTGGTACTAGACACAGGTCTTGTTGGGGTGTAACCTGGAAACTGGTGCTAGATATTAACCGGTTAGTTAACTTGAGTCGAACCTTAGGTCAGGTTCTCTAAGATGGAGTTGGTTCTCCCTACTTTCACCATATAAATCTAGAAGATCAAATACAAATACAGGTCCTCAGGCTTGTCAGAAAGTACCTTAGCCTTCTGGGCCATCTTTATATTAATTGAAATGCCTCTACATGATATACATTAAAACATTTTTATTTGACTTTTGCTATGGGTTTCTTTTCTGGGAATAATTAGTTGACCAATAAATAAGATTAAAAAATTATTTGTTAACATGTGTGTTCACACATGTATGCACATGTGCACTCACCCACACATGCATGTACTCACGATATATGTGAGAAAATGTGCTAAGGATTGCACATGGAGGTCAAATGATGAATCCATTAATGAGGTCAAAGATTCAATCACTTGCCATCATCTGGCAACCAACCTGTTAGCTTGTAGCCTCTGGGGACAGTTTAAGATCTAAACTGTACAGCAGGCTACAGGACATTGTTGCTGTAGAGTGAAAAATTATAGATACTGGGTATATAGAATCCTTTTTAGACATATAAAATATTCTTTAGGCTTTCTTTATAAAGACATGGAGAAATCGAGCCATGAAGCAAGTTAAGAATGTGGACAGACTAGTTACGGGAACTGGCTAGAATGCAAGATAGCCAGGTGGAACCAAGCTGAGAACCACAGTGACAGGGCAAGGCCACAGTGACAGGGCAGGACCACATTCTTGAGAAAGATAACCGTACAGAGAGTTTTCACCTGATCCTGACTCATGTAGGTTGGGTTCCTTTGGAATGTTCTGCTATTTTTATGTTATGCCACCTTAACAACCATGGGCCCCCTCCCCATTCCTTGGTTTGTGGTTTTTCCCCTTAAAAACCCCTCTCAAACTGGCTGTCGGGGGTCAATTCAGCTCCTGCGTGGGCATACGAATTGACCGGCAGCTAGTTGTCACGCCCTAATAAACCTCGCAATTGCTCTGGTACATGGTGTCTCGAGCAGATTACTGGGTGGCCGCAACTTTCTGAGACTTGAGTGAGGGTCTCCCCTCTGCGGAGGTCTTCAGTTGCCTATTGCTGATAGCCAAATTCACAGTAGTAAATGAAAGTATCCTAGGGCAGGTGAGGTGGCTCATACTTGTAATTCCAGCACTCAGTAGGCAGAGGTGAAGGAATTGCTGCAATCTTGAAGCCAGCTAGAACTAAATAGTAAAGACCTGCAGCAAAATGTTTTAGTTAGGTTTTCTATTGCTGCAATGAATCATGATGACCAAAATGTAAGTTGGGGAGGAAAGGTTTATTTGGCTTACACCTTCCAGGAATTTGAGCAGAAGTTGTGGTCTTACCTGTGCTCACAGCACTCCTGGGAGACCAGCTCTCTCTGGGCAGTATTTGGGTATCTGGCTTACACTTCCACATTGTTGTTCTTTGCTGAAGGAAGCCAGGACAGGAACTCAAACAGGGTAGCATCCTGGAGCCCAGTGTTGATGCAGAGGCCATGAAGGGGTGTTGCTTACTGGCTTGCTTCCCTGGCTTGCTCAGTATGCTTTCCTATAGAACCCAGCATATCAGAGAACAAGCTGAGAGATGGCACCACTCACAATGGGCTGGGCTACCCCCATCAATCACTAATTGAAAAAAATGCCTTATCTCTCCATCTCATGGAAGCATTTCCTCAACTGAGGCTCTTTCTTCTCTGATGACTCTGGGTCAAGTTGAAAGAGAAAACCACCAATACACAAGAGAGAGAGAGAGAGAGAGAGAGAGAGAGAGAGAAAGGTAGTGTGAGGACTGAGTTAGTCAGAGCCAGGCTGACTCCATGACAGGCTGAAAACTGGCAGTTTGGGAGACTAGGGCTAAGTTTCTTTTTCCCAGAAATGAGAATCCAGATCCAGGACCCTGTGATCAGCCAACCACAGCCATGGGCAGCCAGTCCGAGGACACCTTGTCACCTGGCCTGAAGTAAGAATAGGTAGCTACAATGCATAACCAACCCTCTGGGAAGCTGTCAGAACCTAACCAATTGTAGTATCAGTCAGACCCCTAGAGATAGTGCTAACCAAACAAAGTAAAAGGGCATATACCCCTCTCTGGAGTTCCCCTAACGGACAATAAAAGCTGGGTCTGAGAATTTACCATGGGTCTCCATTCCCAAATGGGGAGACTCCTGCATTCAGGAAATTCAGCTGAATAAATGCTCTTTGCTTTGGGATACTATTTGAGTCTGGGGCATCATTCTTCGGTGATTCTTAGAATGTAATGATAGATAGATAGATAGATAGATAGATAGATAGATAGATAGATAGATAGTCAGACAGACTGAGTTCAGAGTGCTTCAAGGAGATAACACATCTACTGCCAGGAGGCTGACAGCTCAGTACCATAGAAACAGAAGTTTCTGCACTGCATTGCCAGACCTTGTTTCGTATGTTTGTTAATCTATCTGTCCACTTGCAGCATGAAAGCTTACAAGAGCTGAATCTTCAAGAAGGGTCAAGGTAGCTAAATGGGTCTCAGTTCAATGGCCACGTGTGATAGCCATCTGCCAATGAGAGGTCAGATACAGGATGTCCTAGAAGAACCACAGACCGAAACTTGTCGCCTTTGCTCAGATGCATTCCTCTGGAAACCATGAGATAAGCAGCTTCCAGACGCTCTTTTTGCCGCTTGAAGTCAAATTTAAATGTCAATCAAGACTGTTCCTCAGGTATTGTATCTCTGTTTGCTGACTCTGTGTGTGTGTGTGTGTGTGTGTGTGTGTGTGTGTGTGTCCATGTATGAGCATTTGCAGAGGCCAGAGATAAAAGTTATCCATCTTCTTTACTTGCTGTCCACCTTGTCTTTTGAGAGCTCTCTCACTGAACCTGGAGCTTATGGCTTTAGAAGATGCTGGTGAGTATTAACTTGCCCCCAAAGGCTTCCCTCCCCCCAGCAATGGGATACAGAGGTGCCACACTGCCATGCCTGGCTTTCATGTGGGTACTAGGGATCCAAACTCTGGACCCCATGCTTTGCTGTGTCTCCCAAACTGCAAGCTGCTATTTAAAAGCTTGTATGAGTGGTAGACCATTTGCCTACCATGTATGAAACCCTAAGTTCAATCTTCAGGGCTGCAAAGTAAATAAAAAAATGTTCAAACTAAAATAAACTGTCTCTTTTTTCTCAAATTCTTCTCTAGTACATTTTTTGTTGATATAGTCAGGTATCAGAAGTGGCATCCTGCCAGGTATAGACTGTAATTCCAACACTCAGGAGGCAGAGGCTGGAAGATCCTAAGCTCAAAGCTAGTCTCATTGTGGGGTGTTCACCAGAGAAGACTACTCAGACATGGGGTTAAGCCAATAGAAAGTCTTTATTAGCTGGCTGGTGACTATGATGAGTGTTCAGGATCCCAGTGTAGTCCCAAGCCTTTCTCAGGATGAGCTTTTAATCATACATACTGTGTTCTGTGTTGACATACTTCAGTTAACGAGAACAGTTAGTCAGAAGTGGAACTACAGAAGCCAAAATGCAAGGTTAGTAGTACATTTTGAGATTTCCCTAGAACTATGGACTTTGATAGAATCAGTTGTGCTAAGATCTGGGGCCCTGTTATAGTCTGAGCTATGTAGCAAGACCCTGTCTCAAAAATAGCAATTAGTGAAACAAAATAAAACAAGTGGGTCTTTGGTTACCTTCCCAGTTCTGTGAAAATCATATTTTTAGAGCTCACAATAGCAGCAGATATACCAAAATAGGATTGATACACAGAAGATTAGCATGGCTCCTATGTAAGGATGACATGCAATTTATGAACTATTTCATATTATAAAACACCCTTTTAAACATGGGGCTATAAAGGTGGTTCAGCAATTAAGAATGGCTCAATGGTTTGGAGTGTTGCTTTTGCAAAAGATCTGGGTTAAGTTCCCAGTACCCACATGGTGACTCACAACCATCTGTAACTCCAACTCCATGGGATCTAAAGACCTTTTCATGTCTTTTGGGGCACCAGGCACACGAATGGCATACAAACATATATGCAGGCACTTACACATCTACATAAAATAAAAATTAATAGCCATATATGGTACCATATATCTTTAATCCTAGTACTTAGAAGGCAGAAGCAGGTGGATCTAAGTTCAAACTAGTCCACACATAGAGTGCCAGGACAGCAAGGTATGGATACATAGAGAGACCTTATTTCAAAGTATATAAACAAATAAAAATAATTAACATTATTATTATTATTATTATTGTGTGTGTGTGTGTGTGTGTGTGTGTTTCAATTCGGGTACAGGTGTCCCACATGTACTTGTGGAGGTCAGATGACAACTTTCAGGTGTATGTTTAATTTTTCCACCATGGAATCAAACTCAAATCATCTGGCTTTCGTGCTAAGTACCTTTATCCACTGAGCCATGTCACCAGCCCAACTTTCCCAGGCTTTCCAGCACCTTCTTGAATGATAACATTAGTGTCTTCAAGAGCCCTAGAGACTGGTTGTATGTCTGGAAGTGTTGAATTATACCAGACAAGTCCTCTTGAATCTAAAGCTCCTATACTCCAGATAAAAGACTTAGAGACCATATTTCAAGAGATATAGTAACATACACACACACACACACACACACACACACACACACACACACACACGGTGCATTGGTGTTTGCCTGCATGTATGTCTATGTGAAAGTGTCAAATTCCCTGAAACCAGAGTTGCAGACAGTTGTGAGCTGCCACGTGGGTGCTGGGAACTGAACCTGGGTCCTCTGGAAGAGCAGTCGGTGCTCTTAACCACTGAGCCATCTCTCCAGCCCATCTCTTGATCATCAACTTCCTACATTCCAAACATATTTCATGACTAAAAGTTATTGTCCATTTAGTTGTAATTTGCTAACTCTCTGGACAAACCTTACTCAGAATGACCCCAACTCTCCTGTCCAAATGAAGCTTTCACAGACTGGAACAGTGCTTGCCCTGGGGCTGCTGCAGCTGAGATCTGGGACCTCTGACAAAAAGACTAGCAAAGGGTGACACTCCTTAAGAGTCAGCATTCTAGAACCATGTTGCAAGGACCAGTGCTGGTTAGCTTTTTAACAACCTGACACAAACTAGATTTATCTGGGAAGAAGAACCCTTAGGTGAGGAAATGACTATCAGGTTGCCCTATAGACAAATCTGTGGGTGTCTTAGGGTTTTACTGCTGTGAACAGACACCATGACCAAGACAACTCTTATAAGGACAACATTAAATTGGGGATGGCTTACAGGTTCAGAGGTTCAGTCCATTATCATCAAGGTGAGAGCATAGCAGCATCCAGGCAGGCATGGTGCAGGAAGAGCTGAGAATTCTATGTCTTCATCTGAAGGCTGCTAGCAGAATACTGACTTCCAGGCAGCTAGGACAAGGATCTTAAACCCCACACCCACAATGACACACCTACTCCAACAATTCCACACCTCCAAATACTGCCACTCCCTGGGCTAAGCATATACAAACCGTCACAGTGGGGCAGGGGGGTTTGTTTGTTTTGTTTTAAATTAATGATTGCTATGAGATCCGTGGACTGTGACCTCCTCCTGGCAGGTGCTCCTGGGTTGAATAAAAAAGCAAGCTGAGCGAGCCCATGCAAAGGACATCAGTGAGCAGCATTCTGGAACCTTCCAGACTCCAGGTTCCTGCCTTGAGTTCCTGCCCTGATTCCTTCAATGATAAACCATGACAAGGACGTGTAGGCCTAGTAACTCTTTCTTCCCTGAATTGCCTTTGGTCAGAAATTTAATCATAGCAATAGAAAGCAGAGGAGGATGAGGAGAAACTAGTTTTCTTGGGTTAAAGTGATCTGTTGATAACTCTAGATTCCTATTGTTAGGAAGAGTAGAAGCACAGGAAGAGCACAGGGATTGGTGCTGGTGAACCTGAGGTTGGAGCTGGCTTTGCAGAATGATTGGTGTACAATTCCCAACAACTTAATACCTCTTTTTTTTTTTAAAGATTCATTCTAGTTTTTAAAATGTTGCACAGGTATGACTCCGTGTGGATATGTGTGCATGAATGAGTACAGGTGCCTGGGAGGTCAGGAGTAGCTGTTGGATCCTCTGGAACTAGAGTTACTAAGTTGTAAGCTGCCTGACGTGGAGGCTAGGACTCGAACTCAGATCCTTGGGAAGAGTAGGAAGCACCCGTAACTGCTGAGACATCTCTCCAGCCACCCCCATCTCAACGTCTATTTTTGTGTGTATTTATTTGTGTGTGTGCGTGTGTGTGTGTGTGAATTTGTGCCACATGTGTGCTTACTACATGTATGAATGTACCAAAGGAAACCAGAGAGGGCATCAGATCTCCTGGAGCTGGGGTTACAAGTGGCTGTGAGCCACTAATGTGGATATTGGGAACTTGGATCCTTCTGAAGAGCAGCAAGTGCTCTTAACTGCTGAGTCATCTCTCCAGAAGCATGATCTCAACTTACACAAACTTTCCTGAGGGTCCCTAAAACAAACAACAGTAAAAAGCAAAACAAAACCAAAAATTATGTGATGCTTCTTTCTTGTCTTATATCCTGACAGGTAGACCTTGTGACCAAAGAGAACACATGCTCTGATCACTGCCTTTGAGGGACATTGGTGTCCAGCCTGTGTCTCAACAGTCAGGTAGGAGGCCAAAAAAACTCCAGCCACATAATATACTCAGCAGCAATTCTATGCGCATGTGTGCCAGTCTCTTGGGGGCTTTGTTTTAGCAAGAGGTTCATCTAGTCCATTAGGGCCTTTGTTCTTCTCATTTTATTGCCCCCTTAATCCTGGGACAACTCCTATCCAGGTACCACCTTCCTGTTGTCACAATTTTAAGTGTCTATAATCAGAAGTATCTCTGTTCTTTTAGAAGAGACTAGACTAGATCTCCAGGAGATCAGATGCCCTCTCTGGCTTCCTTTGGTACATACATACATGTAGTAAGCACACATGTGGCACAAATTCACACACACACAAATAAATACACACAAAAATAGATGTTGAGGTGGGGGTGGCTGGAGAGATGTCTCAGCAGTTACGGGTGCTTCCTACTCTTCCCAAGGATCTGAGTTCGAGTCCTAGCCCCCATGTCAGGCAGCTTACAACACATTTCAAAAACATATCAACCGTTGGCCAGCACAGCAACAAAGGTCTCTGGCTCAGTGTCTGAGAATAAATTTTGTATCCCACGTGTCACCCCTTCGCACTCACTTCAGAAACATCTTACTTGAATGTTCAAATAAGGTCCCAAGTGGCTAAGTGGACCTATGGTCACAATAAAGTCTAGTTGCTATCTTCCAGATGGGGTCACCCAGTACTGTGTGTTCCTGGAATTATCACATACTGGACTTTGCAGCCCTTGCCTGGGGAATGTTCCTGTTTCCATTGCCAAGGTAAACAGCCTCCAGGAAGTCCCTTCTGCCATCTGTGCTCAGCTTTCTTGTTTCACCCTGTGATGCAGGAGATGGAACTCAGGGCCCCTAGCATCCTGGGCAAGTGCTCTACCACTGAGTCAACTCTCCTTCACCCTCTAACTCCCACCCCGTCCTGTAGTCGATGCCAACCAATCAATCCCAAATATTTGGTTTGCATAGCAGAGAGAGTGGGAACCCAGGCAAGACATTCCTCTGTATAAGCCAGCCTTTCTCTTTGTTCCTTCAGAGCAACACCTCAGCCACTCCTCTGAATTTAATGCTTTCATATTAAAATATTGGGCAGTCACATTACACCTTAAGAATAAAAGAAAAACCTTACATTTTAAATAAAACTATTCTATTTTTTATTTGTGTGTATATATGTGTTTATCACAAATGTGTGGATACCCATGGAAGCCAGAAAGTATTAGTGCCCCTGGAACTGGAGTCACATGCAGCTGCCACATGGGTGCTGGGAACTGAACTCAGGTCTTCTTGAAGAGCAGTAAGCACACGTAACCGCTGAAGCATCTCTTCCAGCCAAAGGACAAAATTACTTTAAAAAATACTTCAAATGTCTAGTTTAGTTTTTAACAATTTATCTCGTCATATCTTAAAACATACAAATGTACTTTTAGCACCTATTATAGTCATGAAACTAATTTTAAGCAACAAAAAAACACACAAAAACATGGAGATCCTTTTATGTTGGCCTGGGCTTGAGGCCTGACCTCAAGTATGATTGATAAATCCAGTTCCATGGCACTCCACTGGAGAAAATTCCCCTCTACCAGCAGGAATCAATTTTAAATAGGTTTTTGGTTAGAGATGAGACCCTGTGTCAACTCAACCCTCTTAGTGCTGGACCCTGTCTGGCTTGAACATGTGCTGTCCTGGTTTCAAGTGAGTTCAAGTGAATCAAGCCATGTCCGGATTCATCCATCTATCATTTCGGGCTCTTAGTATCCTTTCTCCTCCTCTTTTCAATAAATGCCTGAGCCTTGGGGGAAGAGGTTTGATGAAGACATCCTACTTCAATGCTTGTCGCTTACTGCCTGCGCATCGTCTGGCTGTTGTCTTGGTATTAATTCCTATATCCTGCAAGAAGCTTCTCTGATGACCATTGATTGATACCCTGATCTCTGAGGTTTTTGTTTGACATCTCCAGTTTTTCAGACACAGTTTTACTTCTGGTTGACTTCAATAAAGAAGTTTTACTTCTTTCTTGACTTTATGTCTTTCTTAAATTTTACTTTAATGACTTGAATATGTTTTATTTCATGCAACTGTTTGTGTTTTCAAGACCTTCCTTTAGGCATTTATCCATGTCTTCTTTAAGGACCCTGAACACATTCAAACTTGCTTTTTGAAGTCCTTGTTTTGTGCTTCAGTTAATTGCTTTCCTGGGGCCTCTGGAGGAGGCATATTATCTTGTGCGTTTGTGTTTGTGTTTCTGCACTGGGTTGTGGGCATCTGGCCTTAAAGCTTTGAAGTGTTTCTGGCGTAGGTCCGTTCTTAGTTGAGTGGGTGATCATTCTTTGGTTGCTGTTGCCCCCTCAGCCTTCTAGCCACGAGTGACTGGTGGCTGTGGGGTCCCTAGGGGAGTAGACTGTTTCTGTGCATCAGCTGGTGTCACAAAACAATGGTGATGGGCTAGAAGAACAGACTGAAAGGGTGACAGGAAAGAGCCAGGGGGACCTGGGGTCTGCACTGGGAAGCACAGTCCCCAGGGGTTTAGTCAGAAAATGCTGTTGCAGAATAGAAGTATATCAGGCAGTTGGATGTGCAATACAACAACAAGAGTGGTGAAATTCAACCAGTGACCTAGCATTTCAAAACTAGAAGGCAATTATGTATTCCAAACTACAGTAAGAAAAGCTTTCAGAGTGGTGCTGCATGTCTCTAATCCTGGCACTCAGGAGGCAGAGGTAGGCAGATCACTGTGAGTT
>NW_021604585.1:8444035-8459088 GCF_004785775.1 Grammomys surdaster | reverse complement strand
GGTTCCTGGAGGGAGGGAATGGGGTAAGGGGATAACATCTGAAATGTAAATAAAATATCCAATAAAAATGGAAGAAAGAAAGAAAGAGAGAAAGAAAGAAAGAAAGAAAGAAGGAAAGAAAGAAGGAAAGACACACATAACACAAGCTAGCCAGCTAATTTTGATATGCCTTGACTAGCTCAATGCCTGGGCACTTCCAAACCTCCCCGCAGCTAGCACACACTTCCCTCCAGTATTCCTGGCATAACACCTTCTAAATCTATATTTTATCTTTGCTGCCCTATTACCTTCTAGGCAGCACCCCACAAGGTCCGAATTCTCTTCCACCTACACTGCTGGATGGTTTCTCTCCTGCCGCTCTTAAATCTCATCTCTGCCTCAAAATTATGAAGATTCTCCTCTTCCCCTCTCTCTCCATCCCTTGGTGGAGCAATCTGAATTTCTGCCCCATCTCCCTGCCCAGCTATTGGCTGTACAGCAATTCTTTATTATCAGTCGAAGACATCTGGGGGCGGGGACCCTCAGATCTGGAAGCGTGGCTTTTTGGAGCCAAAATAAGACAACGCATTAGAACCAACTCCCAACAGGAGGGCACTTCTCTCTGCTGTTCCAAGTTTCCCCCCAGAACCCTAAGCTTGAGGTAGTCCTGTGGAACTAAGTTCACTACTTCTGGGAATTTTTTTTTTCTGTGGGGGGGAGTGGCGAGTTGAGTCAGAGTTTCTCTGTGTAGTCCTGGATGTCCTGGAATTTGCTCTGTAGACTACTCTGGCCTCAAACTCAGAAAGATCTGCCTGCCCCTGCCTCCCAAGTGCTGGAATTAAAGATGTGCACCACCATTGCCAACTTCTGAGATTTCATACTTCTGGATATTTTCAGAGCTAAATCGTTTGTTGGTATATGGGAGAGTTCTTGTCTCATACTGCTGCATTTAGGCCCAGGTGTGTTTTGTGTTTGGACAGTATGATAGAACAAACAGGCCCCAGGATTAGTGATTTTAGAAATGACTGGATCCATTATTAAGAGCACTGGTTGCTCTCGCAGAGGACCTGGGTTCAGTTCCCTGTACCCATGACAGTTTGTAATTCCAGTTCTAGGGGATCTTCTGATCTCCATGGGCACCAGGCAAATATAAGACCACTTATACACATAAAATACAAATAGATAAATCTTAAAGAAAGGAGGACCCAAAGAAATGGTCCATCATCAGTCACTGACCCCAGGACTCTGTAGCATCTCTGCCCTGGAACTTAGCAGCAACTGTGGTTAAGAACACGTCCTGCTCTTCATTAGGCCTCCAGCATCACATGGTGCTTGGTTCATAACCATTTACATCTTGAGTTCCAAGAGCCTAACACCTTCTTCTGGCCTTCAGAGACATCTGGCATGTACATGGTACACATATGTACATGCAGGCAATCACTCATGTGTACAACATAAAAAGGAGAAATTTCCCAACTAGGAAAAGATCAATTCAGCACCAGAAAGAACTAATCTTGTTTGTTTGTTTGCACCAAAAAGTTCAAGAAAACCTTCCAGTGGTTTTTCACTCAAGTGCAGAATGCCCCCTCTTCTGTCATTATAGCTATGCTTTCATCTGGCCACTCAGAAAGTTATTCATGACTGAGCTATAACAGGCCCCCAGACCTTAGCACAACTGACTCCTCGGTGAAAGTACCATTCAGTCCATAAAACCCAGCAGGTAGACTGCACTATCTGCCAAAATGAAAACAAAGACCTAATCCATCAAATTCTCCAAGTGTACTAACCTTTCTTTTGGCCTCTGTAGTCCTGCTTTGTGACTGTTTTTAATAACTGAAGTATGTCATCTCAGGATATGGTTTTTGTGTTTAAAAGCTCACCCTGAGGAAGGCTCAGGGCTACATTGGAATCCTGAACATTCAATGTAGTTGCCAGCCAGCTAATAAAAACTTTCTATTGGCTTAAGCCTGTGTCCCAGTAGTCTTTGATGGAACCTGCACAACAGAACAACTCCCCACAGTGTAAATAACTCTTCCCAGTGTTACTTCTCTGTGGTCAGTTAACTCTCCGGCTTCTACCCTCTAGCGTCTAAATAGTGAGGATGGCCAAGGAAAAGATTTCTTCCTGGCCTAGCTCAGCCCTGGCAGCTCCTTAATTGGAACTTGGGGGTTGTAGAAAATACTTATGTCCAAATCTTTTTCATTTTGATGGTGAGGTGGACCCAGGTTTTTAAAGTTCTTTTAGGTGATTCAAACATGCTTTGAGATAGAGAGAAGCTAGTCTTGAGAATTCTATGCCAGGCATAATGGCTCATGATTTAATCCCAGCACTGGGGGGTCGGGGGAGGCAGAGGCAGGCAGATCTCTGTGAGTCTGAGGCCAGCCTGGTCTACAGAGCAAGTTCCAGACAAACCAGGCTGCAGAATGAGCTCATAAAATTGAGTGGAGGTGTAAGCAGCCTGTCTGGCAGGAATGAATGTTCTAAAGAGACATACACGCTCCTCTCTTATTGTTAAGCTATTGAAACATGGACCTCTAAGAAATAAGAATTTCCCCAGAAATCTTTTGCTGGAAGACAATGTAGAAGCCCTGTTGGCAACCAGAGGAGGGAATTTGTCACCAAGAGAAAGATTTACATCTTGTCTGATGACCTTGCAGGAGAGACCTGGAGCTGAGACTGTGGTGGTTGAGGGACCACACCTTGGCCTGACTACATGGTTATGTATGCCCTGACTTCTCCTTAAGCCTCGCTTTCAAGCTGGGACCATGAAGATGGACTGGGGGTAGTGATGCATTAGGGAAGTGGCATCACTGGATCTCTTTGTCCCTCTTTCCAATATGGACATATGTAATAAATCTCCTCTTTTTGCTTTTCAGCATTAATTTGGCTCTTTACTTGTCTCATAGAAGGTAAATGGCTGAGCCTGGCCTGTTGGGGCACCAGCTGTGATTATAAGCAAAGGTAACGAAAGTGTTCTGAACTAACTGAATCTACTTGTGTCTTACATTTAGATCCACTTTTTCTTTTGTCTGTCTGGGCTTTTATTTTTTGAGACAGCCTCACTACATAGTTCAGACTGGCCTTGAACTCATGATCCTGACTGCCTCCACCTCCCTAGTGCTAGGATTTCAGGTGTGAGCCATCAAGCCTAGCTAGGTTCACCTTTTTAAATAAATTTTCCTAAAACTTTGGTTTGTGTGATTTAAAAGCTAGTAAGTGGTAAGGGCTGGAGCTGTGGATAACTCAGAATGCACAAATCCCTGAGTTCAACTACCAGCACCACAAAAGCAACCAACCAACCAAAATCACAAAGAAACCCAAAGGAAACCTAGCACTTTAGTGTGTAAAAATGAAAGACATCCTGATATCACAAAGAGAGAAACCTTCCACACAAAAGCCAGATGTTCCTTGAATTAAAGTGAAACGATCAAGTGTCACTATTGAGGAAGGCCACAAGGTGGGGTTGTGACTCCATGGAAAAAAAGCTCTACTTTCTGTTTTTCCTTTTCTCACCCCTGGCACCCTGAGTGTGTGGTCTGTGTGTATGTGTATACATAAGTGTATGTGCAGCTGAACTGGCATGTGTGCATGTGTGTAGAATCCCCATGTTAATGTCAGGTGTTTTCCTCAATTGCTTTCCGTCTAATTGATCGACAAAGGATCTCCCACTTGGACCTGGAGCGCACTAACTTGAGTAGTCTAGGTAGTCAGTTTGCTCTGGTGATTCCTGGTCTCTGGCGTTCTGGAATTATAGGCGGACCATCATGCCCACCCTGCAAGCTGTGGATCTGAATTCTGGTCCTTGTGCTTTTGCTCAGGCTGAGCCATCTCTCTCGACAGTTCCACTGTTTTCATTTGTTTGTTTTGTGTGAGACAGTTTCTCTCTGTGTGGTCCCAGATGTCCTGGAACTCAATATGTAGACAAGGATGGCCTCAAACCCAGAGATCTGCCTGTCTTTGCCTCCTGCGTAGGGTACTGCGGTGATAGACCTGGCCGTGCTTTTGTTTGGAGGAATGTGGATTTTGGGACTTTGGAAAGCAGTTGATGCTTTAAGTGGAACTTAATGGGCCATACGATTAGAAGCATGGCAGACAGTGGTGCTGAGGGTGATTTTAACTGTGGGAGCCTGGCTCAAGAGGGTTCAGAGGTTAAAAAAAAAATTAGTATGTGGCCTAGAGACTATTCTTGTGATATTTTGGTGAAAAATGTAGCTGCGTTTTGCCCTTGTCTGCCTGAGGCTAAAGAGATTTAGATTAATTGACAAAGAAAATCTCAAAACACCATACCATAGACTCTGTCCTGTGGTTCATTCTTGTGAGGAGCCTTTTGGTCAGATGTAGCAAACTAAGAAAGAAAAAGTACAAGATGTGTGGTTCAAAGATTAAAGGGGCACCAGGAAGTGGAATGGAGCTAAATCCTGTGTTCAAAGATATTAAATGTAATTAAGGGAGTGCTGACTTCTGGACAAGATCCCACCCAGCTAAACTTATTGTTTAAACTTGCAGTTGAACAAAGGATAGTTATATCACGTTAGGTTTTATTATGACCTGATTGGTTATTGTTTTCATTAATTGTGTGCCAAATTAACAAGGGATGGATTATGATTGCTCTTCTCAGTTGTCAACTTGACCATATCTGGAATGAACTACAATCCAGAAATGGAGGGCACACCTGTGATTCAGATCTTGAGGCTGGAAGACACAGGCTTTTGATCTGGATCTTGAGACATAGTGCCCATGCTTATAAAGATCTTGTAAAAAGGAATTAAAGAAAAATTTATGTCCAAGTGTAATGGTACATGCCTTTAATCCTAACACTCAGGAAATAGAGGAGATCAGATCTCTGAGTTCAAGGTCAGTTCACAGAGCAGATAGTCAAGTTTAGTCAGAGAAAGAAAACTATGGAAAACAGAAACCTGAAGAGGTAATTGAACCAAGGGGCCATGTTGCAGCCCCGCAGGCAGCAGAACTTGGCAGCTTCGGTCATGTGGCTTTGGCTTTAAAGCCAAGAATGGAAAGGGTTACTGGGACAATTGATGCTGGTTAGCTGGAGATAAAAAAAAAATTAGCAGTGATTAAATAGGGATGAGGAACACTGGGGTGAAATCTTCTGGAAACTGTTTTCTGAGAGTACAAAGAAGCTGTGTTCCAGGGATAGCCAAGGTTGTACATTGTGGTAGCAGCTACCGTTGGTAATGTGTAAGAGTCGCCCAGGTGGCACTCATTTTGAAGGCATAAGGGGATCATGGAGAGAAGCCGAGGCTTGGCACTGTGAGAGGCCAGGAAAGGCCATTGGTGAGGTGCAGCCTCAGTGGTAGTCGAAGGCCCAGAACTGAAGAGGTTCTGCAAAGAAGTTGAGGCTTGTCACCATGAAGAGAATGTATGAGAGGCTATTGGTGAAAGTTCAGCCTAATTGAAGTAGAAGACCCCAACGTATTGGAGATGCCAGTATTATGGGATGACCACCAAGAACAACAGCAGCAGTGGAGTGGAGTCAGCCAGAGCCTAGAGTGCTACAGAGGGCAGAGCTGGACTCAAGCATTTTGAAGGAGCCCAGAAGATCATGTGTGTATCCCAGACACTGGAACAAGGAATTAATGAGTTGAACTTGCCTTGAGACCCCAGCATGTTAGAGATGTCAGAGCCCTGGGATACCTTCTGAGGAAAGCTGCTAATAGGGAATGGGACCAACCCAAGAGAAAGAATTGTGTTGCAGTCAACAAAGCCGAGAGGAGTTGGATATCAGACAGAGAGATAACAGAGTTTGAAGTTTGCCAGGCAGTGGTGGCACACACCTTTAATCACAGCACTTGGGAGGCAGAGGCAGGCGGATTTCTGAGTTCGAGGACAACCTGGTCTACAGAGTGAGTTCCAGGACCGCCAGGGCTACAAAGAGAAACCCTGTCTTGGGGGAAAAACAAAACAAAAACAAAAAAAAAACAAAAAAAAACAAACAAACAAAATCAGAGTTTGAAGTTTGCTCAGCTGGGTTTTGGTCTTGCTTTGGTCTAGTATTTCCTCACTATGACGTTTTGGAATGGTAATGTATAACCTGTGATGTTGGAAGTATGTGATCTTTTTTATTTTGATTTTATAGGGGATTACAGTTAGGAGAGTGCATGAATCTCAGAAAAGACTTTGGACTTTTAAATATTGTTGAGCCCGTAATAGACTATGGGGAGTTTTTAATGGCTACAAGCCTATGGGGCCAGGAAGTGGAATGTGGTGGTTTGAATAGGTTTGGCCCCCATGGATTCATGTGTTTCAATGTTTGGCAATGGGGAGTGGCACTATTAGGAGGTGTGGCCTTGTTGGAGGAAGTGTGTAATCCCTGTGTAGGTGGGCTTTTAGGCCTCCCATGCTGAAGCTCTGCCCGGTGTAAAATCAGAGCCTCCTCCTGGCTGCCTGTAGAAGACAGTCTCTTCCTGACTGTCTTTGGATCAAGAGATAGAAATCTCAGTTCCTACAACACCATGTCTGCCTGGATGCTACCATGCTTTCCACAGTGATGATAATGGGCTAATTCTCTGAAACTGTAAGTCGGCCCTAAATAAATCTGTGCCCTTTTAAGAGTTGTGTTGGCCATGTTGTTCCTTCACAGCAATAAAACCCTTAGATAGACCCTGTCTCAAAAAACAAACAAACAAACAAACAAACAAACAAACAAATGGGCTGGAGAGATGGCTCAACAGTTAAGAGCACTAGCTGCTCTTCCAGAGGTCCTGAGCTCAATTCCCAGCAACCACATAGTGGCTCACAACCATTTATAATGGGATGTGATGCCCCCTTCTGGCATTCAGGTGTACATGCAGATAGAGCACTCAGACATTAAATAAATAAATTAAAAACAACTACAACAAAAAGCCAAACCAACCAACAATAACAAATCTACACCTAAAACAAACCACAATAGCCCAATATACGGTGCTTCATAAACTAATATTTTGAGCAGAAATAGCTTGAAATTGCTCTAGAAGAAAAGTCTTTCTGTCTCCCATTTCTCACCCTGCTTTCTCTCTAAACCAAGTAACAGAAGTCAGGATTTCTTGTCCTCAAGCCAGTTTGTTGAAACCAGTGCCTCTCCTCCAAAGCCCTTGACAGCCCTTTGTGACAGGCATTCTGCAATAAATGCAGTGGGAAAGAAAGTCACACAGAGAGGCCTTTCTGAGTTTTCCCTGCCACGTTCTTTTGAAGAATCAATCACCTTTCTACATGGCTGCTTATTCTTCACTGAGCCTAAACATAAGCTCCTTGGGTCTTTGTGTTTTCGTTTCTAAAGCCCATGCCATGTAAAAATTTAAATTAATAATTGTGATGGTTTTGTTTATGAGCCTACTTCTAGTTATAGGTGGGTTGGCCACGACCTCTGTGACAGGTAACTATAAAGACATCATACCCTTCCACCCCTGCAGACTGGGATCCTGGGCCTGAGGATTCTGCTTTTTCCTTGTGTACCTCAAACCAGATGCAAGAGAAAGAGCAATGTGGTGAGGCCAGTATACACACACACACACACACACACACACACACACACACACTACACGGAGAAAAACCTGCCTCATCCTGCCAAAGGGCAAAGGAGTGGCCTAGGAAGAGAGAAAACTTCAGACAGTAACTACTCCTGCCAAATACCACAGGAAAGAGTGTGGCTCTTACTTTTAGCTCTGTCAGCAAAGGCTGAGAGACCCAAACTTTACCAGGGCTAAGGTTTGCCCCACCCAGTCACTAGGGAGCAGCAAGGACTCTCATACCCCAGAGGAGAACAGGCAAGTTGTCTGGACTTCACCAGTCACTGAGTACAAACAACACCTTCCCAACCAGGTATCAGTAGAGGCCAAGTGAGGAGGCTGAACTTCTTTCTACCTCTTCCTGGTGATGATGTCATGTCAGCCTGTTTCCTTGACACAGTAGTGGCCTGAAGTCCTATCATAACAGATTTAAATAAGGCCACAGCTGTCTTAATTCTATATTCCCAGGTTTAAACTGGAAGCCTCTCATCATAGCAAGAGACAAGAAAACAAAACAAACACACCACCACCAAAACTAAACCAAAACAAAACACCAGCATGCTTGAGGGTCTAGGTTCAATCTTCACAAGTATGCATGCATGTACATACACATGTATACACACACACATACACACACCCCTCTGAGAACCGGAAAAATCTCAATTTAAATGACATAGACAATTAACAAAACCAACAGTGAGATGAAATAGATGTCAGACTTTTCTTACTGTGGTGGTTTGAATGAGAATGGCCCCCATAGACTCATATTTTTGAATAATTGGTCTTCAGTAGGTGGAACTATTTGGGAAGGATTAGAAGGTGTGGCTTTGTAGGAGAAGGTGTATCATTGAGGACTGGCTTTGAAGTTTCAGAGGCCCACACCATTCCAGTTGGTACTCTCTCTCCCCTGTGATTATAGATCAGATGTAAGTTCTCAACTACTACACCAGTGTTATGCTTGCCTGCCTGCCACCACTCTCCCCTCCATGATGGTCATGAACTTTAACCCTCTGGAAGTGTGGGCCCCAATTAAATGCTTTCTTTTATAACGTGTCTTGCTCATGGTATTTTGTCACAACAATAGAAAAGTAACTAAGACACTTACATATATCTTAATATGCATAATTGAAAAGACTAAGACAATAGTCCTGATCTTGTCCTGATCTTACCCTAACTCCATATAATGTTTGCTCCCTAAAACTGTGAACAGTCATGTTTGCCTTGGCAACACATTTAGGACCTACCGTGACCCTGGCTATGGTCCATGCATAACCTGAATATGCAGCCCAAGCAATTGTTACTAGTTTTCTGACCTACACTTGATGTCATCATGGGGTTTGCCTTTAAAAATACTATACCCCTAATCTTTGGAGCCAGGAGGTTTTCTGAGGCTGCTCATGGTCACTGGCCAGTAAGGACTTTATTTATTTATTTATTTATTTATTTATTTATTTATTTATTTATTTTTGGAGACAAGGTTTCTCTGTATAGCCCTGGCTGTCCTGGAAATCACTCTGTAGACCGGGCTGGCCTCGAACTCAGAAATCCACCTGCCTCTGCCTCCCAAGTGCTGGGATTAAAGGCGTGTGCCACCACTGCCCGGCCAGTAATAACTCTTAATTGGGCTTTATATAGAGGTAGCCTGTAACTTTCTCACATGGACCATTAACATATGCCCAGCATTTCAGAAAAAGCTGAGGCTCAAGGATCACAAGTTGGAGGCCAGGTTAGGCTATAGAGTGAAATCTTGTTTCAAAATACCCCTCCACCAAAATCAAATAGAATAAAAGCTATAAGACAGCATTCTTTTACTTATGTATGTATGTATGTATTTGTGTGGGCACAGGCATGCCATGGCCAGTGAGCACATGGCAATCAGAGGACAACTTGTGGGAGCTGGTTCTCTCCTTCCACCATGTAGGTTCCATGACTTGAACTCACATCATCAGCCTCCGAGGCCGGTTGCCATACCTGCAGAGCCCTCTGGATGGCTCATGACACAGTAATTTTAGAACTATGAAATCTAAGTGTAAGCAAACACTAAAGCAAGAGTGCCATAGAAAAGATTTTAAGAAGCCAGTCTGAGCCTGTGGAGTCATCAGTGGAATTATTTGATTACATTTGTCTCTCCATTATTCATATTTATAGTGACTCAAGTTCTAAGACTAAGTTCAACAGTAGAAATAATCACCCATGATCAGAAGTAAGATGACTTCTATACACTGCTACAGTAGCGTTCCATCCATGCAAATATATGTGTGGCCTGTTCTTTTAACCAAAACTTTAGAAAGTGTGGCAAAGAGCATCTAGTAGTGGTTCCCCCAGTTATCTTTCCCTACTGAGAACCAGCCTGTCTTCATCTTAGGCTTGAAAGCCTTCTTATAGCGAAGACAAACTAGGTTCCTTCTTGTTTATGATTAAACCTGTTTTTCAAGGATAGAGCGGTGCCCCACCCGTAACCTTAACTACTAATGGTCCTGTACTGCTCGTTCCAGGAATGCAATCGCCTCTTTGTTTCAAAAAATTGTTTATAGCCATCTTGCAACCCTACCTTTGCTTCAAATGGTTATATGACCACCTTGGTAGGCCCTTCTTTGCAACCTTCTGCCTTTGTTCCAGAAGGGACTGACTTGCTGTGCTTGTGTTCTGTTCCTGTAGCCCTGTTTTGCCAGGCAAAACCCCCACTGGGAAACCTTCCTACCCCTGAGCTATAAAAGCCTGTCTTCACATACAAAGCTGACCCTCATCTCAGGAGGAGGCAACCTGCGTATGTGTGAATTTTAAAAGCTTGCTTCAATTAATTTGGCCATGATGATTTGGGTGGTGGGCTTTCTCCTCCTATCTTTAGGATCCACATACTCTTAATAGCTGAGCCATATGTCCAACTCAAAACTGAGTCTTCCGCCTACTTAGCACCCCCACCCCGTGCAAACTAGCCTCGCTAGTTTTTTGATTCCTGTAACAGAAATCCGTTCCAGCCTCCAAGTTTTGCTTTTTCCTGGTCCTTCTTTTTGGAAATTTTCTCCCCCAACTCCCCACAGAACAGTGTGGCCCTTATAGGTTCAGTGATGAAGACCTTTACTTAGTTGCCCAGTCCTTCTCTACTGGTCTGAACGTTTTTGTCAATAATACTACTAAGTTATGTCTATATCGTTTTTTCCTTCCTAGCAAAGAAGCTATTTGGGGGCAGAAATCTTCAGTACCAAAATCCCTTCGCAGGGAAATAAATGTGTGAATGAATGAATGAATGAATGAATGAACACCTGCAAAGCATGGGGGGGCGGGTCATTCTGGTGTAACAATATAAATAAGTCAGACGAGTAAACAGAGATCTTAATCTGTCCAAATCTGGTGCCGCGATTCTGGGGAGTTTGGGCTAAGGACAAACTGGGAGAACTAGCTCCAGGCCCCAGCCACGCTCTCACTACGGCTGCGCAGAGCGTGTGGCGGGCCGGGCTGAGCCGCTTCCGGAACGGTCGGGAGCCAGCGAGACTTCGAGCCTCCGGGTGGGCTAGAGCGGCACGACCAGCTGGCGTGTGCGGCCATGGAGGACGAGAAGAGCTTCTCGGATATCTGCGGCGGCCGCCTGGCCCTGCGGCGCCGGTACTACTCTCCGTACTGCCGCGAGTTCGGCCTCAGCTCGGCTCGGCTGTCACTGTGCTCGCTCACCGCTGTCACCTGCGCGGTGTGGCTGGCGGCCTACGGGCTCTTCACCCTGTGCGAGGTAAAGGCCAGCGCTCGGCCGTCGCAGGCAACTCGGAAAGGTCTGGGGGCTGACCCGTGGGTCCGGGAGGGTGGGGACTCCCTGGATCAGGGATGCCGTTCCGCGGCAGGACTGCCCTCCCACCCCAAGAAGTTTGTGCTTCTGGACGTTCTACCACAGTGGACCACTTGCCCTGCTCATTCATAGAATGAACATACCTCCTCAGAGGACTCAGTGCATCCTCCTCCATCACTCCTTACAGGGTACCACTGCCAACGGATGGCAGAATTACAGAAAAGTTTTAAGCCTTCACAACTGTGCACTATAGTATCTCCTCCTAATATCTGTTTCCCAAGACCAGGTCAACTACCTCCCCTCTCCCAACCCTTCCCCAGTTTAAATGCACTTTCTAAAAAGTTGCCAGATTTAAGACACGAGTGTTTTCTATGCTCATTTTTCAGACTTTCTAATCTTTTTTTTTCTCCCCTGAGCCTCGTTTTTAACGTATCTAAGATGAAACTAATGGTTCAAAATATTGCGAAGGTCAAATGCTGTCATTTTGTGACAGTTCCCAAGTAAAATGAATCATCCAGTCGGCCCTTGTTCAGCATGAGTTCTAGTTGTACTTCCCTCTGTAGCCCTGAAATGAATATATTAATTCAGGAGTGGTCTAAATAGAGCTAGTACACCAGAACTGTTTATTTCTGTAATTTTCATATTGTTTGCATTAAAACATCCCTTAGCTTTTTTCTTTTCTTTTGCGATTTATTATTATTGCTGCAGGGTCTCAGCATATGTAGTACTGGCTGGCCTACCTGGTTCTGTCACTTTTATGCCATCAAAGTGTATGGCAGAGCATAGTAATTGCACAGACACAGATGACGTTAAGTCCTCTAATTTAGGGTCTGGGGAATGGCTCAGTAGGTAATTGCACCTATTGCCAAATCTGACCACCTAAGTTGAATCCCCAGAACCCACATGATGGAAGGAAAGAACAGATTCACAAAGTTGTCCTCTGACCTCTACACAATAAATAAATAGTATGGGCTGGTGTGGTGGTGCACACCTTTAATCCCAGCCCTAGGGAAGCAGAGGAAGGAGCATCTTTGAATTCAAGGCTAACCTGGTCTACATCAGTCTACAGTCTACATTAACAGTTTCAGAAGAAACCAGGACTACACAGTGAAACCCCGTCTCAAAAAACAAACAAACCAAACACAAATAGTATTTTTAAAAGACTCCTAATCTTTACCAATTTATATTTAAAAGTTTCTTCACAGGTCAGTTGAAGTTATTAAACTGACTTAGTCCTTCCCCCAAATTTATATAATTGGATTTTTATTCTTTTGTGGGAGGGGGGCAGGTGTTAGGGTCTCACCATGTAGCCCTGGCTGTTATTGAACTCACTGTGTAAACCAGGCTGGCCTGGAACTCACAGGGATTCACCTGTCACTGCCTCTCGTGTGCTGTTATTAAAGGGATACATCACTATGCCCAGTTGAATGTTCATTCCAGTCTGTGTTCCAGATACATGCACAGTTACCTGAAAGCATGAACAGATGTTTACTAAATACCCAGGGTGTCAGGTCTTTTGCTGAATTTCTTATTTCTACCCTGGGATCAGGGGACATTGAGAAAGAGTAATAATTTAATAGTCTTGACGCTGATAAAATGACAGAGCTGGGCTTCCAAACTAGAGCTGCCTGCTTTGAAATCCCTTTCCGTTATACTTTGGTCTTGCAGATCGCAGGCAGTTGGATTTGTTTTTTGTTGGTTTGTTTAGAGATACAGGGTCTTGCTATGTAGTTTAGGCTGTCCTCAAACTCTGCATTCTCCTGTCTCAGCCCCTGTGAAGGTCTGGTATTACAGGTGTGTGCACCACACCCAGCTCAGAGCTGTTCTGTAAGTTCCCTACTGTACCCATCTCTCTGGCATGGACACCCAAATGTCCCCCAAATGCAGAAGTAATTGTGCTTCCTTACATTATTCCAAGACTTCCCCAGGGCTCTGTGTGCAAAAGCTCAGATCTTTGTTCCTATTCAAAATC
Organism: Grammomys surdaster; assembly: GCF_004785775.1. NCBI lineage: Eukaryota > Metazoa > Chordata > Mammalia > Rodentia > Muridae > Grammomys > Grammomys surdaster. The sequence continues at coordinate 8,445,851 of NW_021604585.1, read as the reverse complement.
ATTCATGAAAGTAATGAATATCTCGAGTGGAAAGAACTCTCAAAGGAGTCCTTCAGATGTGTGACTTAACCCTGACTCAGATGAGTAGTGTGCATCCGTAGAATTTGGCCAGGAAAATGGACTTTGAGGCAGACTATCTTAACAGAAGCTGAGTAACATTCCCTAAGCTGAGCATTTACTCTTCTTCACTCTGTCATTCTCCCTGCTTCTGATCGTTTTGTCAACATTACTCCAATCTGCAGTGTGCTACCCTTTCAGCAGAGTGTACCCATCAGTGTGCACTACCTTCTCTGCACCTGTTGGGTTCTGCTTCCTTGGATGTCTTCATGGAACAGCTGTGTGCCTTGACCTATCTCTGTCCCTCTCTCTTCTTTTTCTCTCTCCATCCTTTTTCCCCTCCTTCCTCTCTCCCTCCCTCTTCCATTTCTCCTCCCTCTGACACTTATAGTTAGTAACACAGTATTCTAGACTTCTTTTTTAAAATCAATTTAGCACCTATAGAGGGCTGAGTTTTATCTTGGCTTTCTTCCACAGTGCTTATTCAGTTTGGACTGCTTACAAGACACCTGAGTCTGAAGTTAATTAGCTGAAAGTAGTTGCTTCTGGGTCATCAGAGGCCCAGTTCTGACTCCTATTTACCAGCCAGAAATAATTATCTGAACAGAATCCAGCAAGCTTTTTCTTTAAAGGCCAAATTAATATTTTATGCTTTGTGAATCTCTGTCCCATGTTCTTTTGTCCTTTTATTATTTAAATTTTGTGTTATGTTTATGGGTGTGTTGCCTATATGTTTGTCTGTGCACCACATATATGCCTAGTACCCAAGGAGATGAGAAGAGGGTGTCAGGTCCCCTGGAACTGAGGTTATAGACAGTTGTGCCCTTCCATGTGGGTGCTACAGTTTGAACTCAGGACCTCAGGAAGAGCAGCCAGTGCTCTTAACCACCAAGCCATCTCTCTGGCCTGTTTTTTGTTATTCGTTGTTTGTTTGTTTGGAGACAGGGTCTCACTGTGTAGCCTGTGTAGCCTGTGTAGCCTGTGGCCTGGAGCTCAGTGTATAGTCCAGATCCACCTTCCTCTGCCTCCTGGGATTAATGTGAGCCACTGCACCTGCTTCTTTTGGTTCTTCCTTCAACCTTGTAAAAAGATGTTAAAAACCATTCTTTGCTCAAAATGGGTGAGCAAAGGTATGTGGCTGAACTTACTTGTTAAGATTCATGTTTTTTTGTTTGTTTTTGCTTTGGTGTTTGTTTTTAAAGATTTATTTATTTAATGTATGTGAGTACACTGTTGCTGTCTTCAGACACACCAGAAATGAGCATCAGATCCCATTACAGATGGTTGTGAGCCACCATGTGGTTGCTGGGTGTTGAGTTCAGGACCTCCAGAAGAGCAATCAGTGCTCTTAACTGCTGAGCCATCTCTCCAGCTCCTGTTTGTTTTTGATAAACAATTTTTCTGTGTAGCCCTGGCTGTTCTGGAACTTGCTCTTAGACTAGGCTTTGAACTCAGAGATCCATCTACCTCTGCCACCTGAGTGCTGGATTAAAGGCATGTACCACCATGCCTGGATGGTTTGTTTCTTTTTATAACCTTTTGACACTTCTGAACTGAACTGTGAAATGTTTTGTTTTGTTTCTTTTATTTGGCCTCTCACACCCTTTTACTCCCCTGACTCTTCACAAGAAAAGGGACTCAGAGACCTAGTGTCTTAGGTTCCTATTCCTGTGGTAGAACAACTATGACCAAAAGCAACATGAAAGGAGAGGGTCCCTTTTCTTGTGAAGAGTCAGGGGAGTAAAAGGGTGTGAGAGGC
>NW_021604585.1:8428703-8443635 GCF_004785775.1 Grammomys surdaster | reverse complement strand
GTCCCTTTTCTTGTGAAGAGTCAGGGGAGTAAAAGGGTGTGAGAGGCCAAATAAAAGAAACAAATCAAAACATCCCACAGTTCAGTTCAGAAGTGTTAAAAGGTTATAAATGTGTATTAGACACAAGGGCATTCATAGCAGTGTGTGTGTGTGTGTGTGTATGTGTGAGATCAAACAGGACCTTGTTCATGCCAGACAAATGCTGTACCACCAAGGCACATCCTTAACCTACCTACCACTTTTACCCCTTAACAATCATTTTAGTCACAGCTGTACCCAGAACAACAGGAAAGTAAAATGATAAGGGACTTTACTAACACAGAAAGAAGTGAGGTTCAAAGATTCCAGAGTTCGAGTGAACGTCCTCTTTGGCCCCGGCTTCTCTCACACAGTGTACTAGTCCTCAGCCTAGTTGTCTTTGTGGGAGAGTGCACCCACCAGAAAGCACTAACCTTTAATAAATGATCTCTGCACCAGTTAAGTCCTGCTGCATACGCTATTCCTATATGCTCTCATCTTAATCTTCGCCACCCCTTCCCTTTTCCAGTCTTCTTTCCATTCATCTTTTTAAGAACATAACCGATAAGTTGGCCTCTTCTGTAGCCCTCTGGCTGTCATCTCATTGCAGCATGTGACCACTTCTGATCCAATCACAATTCATTCCAAGTTCTATTAGAAAAAAACAAGTGGCTATTTATCAGTCGAGGAATAGAATCTGCTACTGTGCTAAGCACTTCACCGTTGCTCTGTCTGTAATTTTGTGCTACATGTTTTGCAGGGGGAGTATGAGAGGGAGTACTAGGCCCTTAAATTGTAATTCTGGGAAGAAAATTTTTGCCGGATGTGATGGCAGATGTTTCACTGGGAGCTTCCTGGACCTATTCTTAGTCGTCTGGATCCATTTTCACTACATGCCTCTCTAACACTTTAGGAACTCAAGTGAAGATGATTCCCCCTTCATGCATGTTCCCTCCTCTGTTCACCTCACAGCAGGCACCAGAGCGAGGCCTTTTTCCTTATTGTCCAGTTGACTTGCTGAATAGCATAGGTGTATGCAGAGGAGCTTTTGGTGATCTTACTGCCTGTATCTGGCTCTCTCTTCAGAATAGCATGATCCTCTCTGCCGCCATCTTCATCACTATCTTAGGCCTGCTTGGTTACCTCCATTTTGTGAAGATTGATCAGGAGACTCTATTAATCATCGACTCACTTGGCATCCAGATGACTTCTTCCTATGCATCGGGCAAAGAAAGTACTACCTTCATAGAGATGGACAAGGTCAAGGATATTATCATTAATGAGGCTATTTACATGGTAAGTGTCTAGGTGGTATCTCTGGGCTCTCCAGAGGAGGCAGTCAGCCCATGGGGTGTGCTGGGACCTAAAGTGAGTCCTAATACAGCAGTTATTGTCACAGAACTAATCTTAAGGTACCTCTGTTCCAATACAGGTAGTTTTTTGGCTGGCATGCCTGTGAACTGTAGAAGAATGTATATTGAAGTAAAAGTTTCCTTATAGTCATGCTTTTTTCAGTGATGGAGTATGTTGCAAGGAATGCATTGTTCATGAGTTTGCTGGTTGTACAAACATCACAGCACACACTTACACTTAGATGGTATAGTTTAGTCACTCAGACATCCCATGATGGTCTGTAATAAACTTAAGGTGCTTGAGGTTGCGGCCGAGTGTAACATGGGATGCTGCTTTACAGTAGACTGTTTTGAGTCAGGGTCTCATTGTATAGCTTATGCTGGCACTGAACGTCCCATCCTCCTGCATCTATCTCTTTTTGCTTGTTGATAAATTAAAAATTTTTTGGTCTTGCTTATGCATGTGTATCTGTATATATCTTTCTGAGGCCAGAAGAGGATGTCAGATCCCCTGAAAATGGCATCATTTGGTTGTGAGCTACTCTATATGGGTGTTAGCTAGGCACCAAACTCCGGTCCTGTGGAAGAACAGCAAGCACTCTTACCTGCTGAGCTGTCTCTTCAGCTGCCTGCCTTTGCTCTTTTTATGTTTGTTTTTGAGACAGGGTCTTACCGTGAGGCACTAGCTGATCTGGAACTTACTATGTAAACCAGGCTGGTCTCAAACTGAGAGATCTACCTGCTTCTGCCTCCTGAGTGCTGGGATCAGAGATGTATATCACCATGCCTGGCTAATAGACTTTTCTTTTTTATAAGTAGGAGTGCATGCCATTAAAAAGCCTAGCAAATAAGTAAACCATGACTATTTTGGAGAAGTAGCAGATTGTCATGGATAGAGTCACCATTTCACCTTTTATCCTGTAGCTCAGATGCAGACACATCTTTTTGTTTGCTTACTTGTTGCTTTTTTCCTCTTGGAAATGAGGTCCTACTATGTTGCCTAGGTCTAATATCTAACCTAGTCTCAAGCAGCCAGCTGCCTTGGTCCTGGCTGGTGGGACTTTTGGTTCATAGGAACATACTTAGCTTTTATTTTATTTATTTATTTTTTGGAGGGGGTGGTCATTTAAAGGACAAAATGTAGGCAACTGGACACATGAAATTGTGAAGGAAGATACAAAGCTAATTGCTCTTCTAGTTTCAAATCTGTCATGCTTTTTCTTTTTTTTGTAGTAGAAACATGGCATAAAAGTGCAGTTGATAAAGAATAAAGCCCTAAGTGAGGCTCTGTGGCTTCAGAGTGGCCATTCTGATTGTATGTAGTTTGAGTAATTACACTAACCTAGCTATGATGTTTCTGTTTGTGAGCACATTACAGTACAGTGATCTCTTGCCATGTTGGCTCATGCCTTTCATACTAGCACTTGGGAGGCAGGTGGATCTCTCTGAATGAGTCCAGCCTGGTCTACAGAAGGCATTCCAGGCTAGCCAGTACTTAGTTAGACTCTGACTCAAGAAAAACAAAGCAAAAATATTTTTTATATATAAAATAAAAATAAGAGATAAACATTACTTCTCCCCCCCCCACCCCCCCAGACAGGGTTTCATTGTGCAGCCTTGGCTATCCTGGAACTCACTCTGTAGATCAGGCTGTCCTCACACTCAAGAGATGCCCCTGCCTCTGCCTCCTGAGTGCTAAGATTAAAGGTGTATGCTGCCACCAGCACCCCCTGGCAAAAATATACTTTTCTTCTACTTCAGAAGTTGTCAGATATTTCACTACATAAGAAATACTTTACAAAAAGGACTTTTTAGTCTTCCCCCAAAGAAAAAAGGAACAAGATGAGTTTTACTGAGGTCTCTGTCTGCTTTCTTTTCTTACAGCAGAAGGTCATTTACTACCTTTGCATTTTACTGAAGGATCCAGGGAAGCCTCATGAGATATCCCAAGTAGTTCCTGTCTTCCAGGTGAGCACAGTGCTCTCCCTTTCTCCTATAAAATCCTGCCTTTTCTCTTTCTGCTTACCCTTAAGTTGTTTCTGCTTACCCTTCTATTGTCAGAGTACTGGAAATATCTGACAACCAATTTGAGTAAAAGGTTGTTTTTTTTAGATTTTAGAGAAGGTAGTTACCCATCATATACCCACTTCTACCTACAAATCACGTTCTTGTACTTCAGGTCTGTCCATCTATAGTTTTACATTGATATCTTAAGGTTGAGAGTCTTTTTACATATATATTTGTCTTTTCTATAGCAGCCCTTATACTTAAATTGTATTTTATTTCATTATATTGAAATATCAAGCTTATTTAACTATGTTATTGATAGGTTTTAAATAATGTCTAGATTATCTTCTGTTTTGATCTTACAATAAAAACCACTATGGTGGTACATGCCCCAAACCCCCTCATTGTAAACTATCAGTCTTCTCTGCTAGATGACCAGAACCTAGAGATCAGTTATGTATTTGTAATGATTTTGTATTATTTTGAATAGAAACATTTATTAAATGGACGTTCTTTATACAGTTTTCCTATTCTGTGGCTTGTCTTTTAATTTTAGTTGTATTATATTTTATAACACAGAATCTTTTCATATTAAACTGCCCATCTTGTCCCTGAGGCTTATTTCACAATTTGTAACATTTTTTCAGATGGTTCTGTCTCACTGTCATATAATTCTATCAGGCTAAAAGCTGTATATTGCACGCTTATAATCCCAGCATTCAGAAGGCAGAGCCAGGCAGATCTCTTGAGTTTGAGACAACCTTATCTATAAAGTAGTTATAGGACAGCCAGGACTACACAGAGAAACCTTGTCTAGAAACCAAACCAAACCAAACCAAAACCTGTCTTTTTATTCCCCACACCCCCACACATGAAGTCATGATTTGGAGACCTCCCGGCAGGGTACTCATCCACCTGTGTCTCTTAGCTCACAGCTGCCATTTAGAGCCCATTGTGTAGGTGAGTTGAAGGTACAGGTGAATGCTTCTTATACTCTCCTTGACTCTGCATTTCTCCCCTTTGGAATTCAGAGTGCCAAGCCCCGGTTGGACTGCTTGATTGAAGTATACAGAAGCTGCCAGGAGATTCTGGCACACCAGAAAGTCACAGCAACAAGCCTCTGAGTCTCAGCATTCAAAGGCCAGTATTGTTTTTATGGAGAGGACTCCTAAACCATAGTGGCTGCTTTATTTTCGGTACTGTAAAAACCATCAGGACATGGTCCTGAGAATCAGAATGGATGAGTAGATCTCAGAACCACAGAGGAGGGGCTGGAACTTGATTCATGTTCATGATGTATCATAATGTTCCCTGTATACGTTTTATCTATATTACTAATCAAGGGGAGGCCTTAAGGATTTTGACATGTCAAAAGAAGGCCAGTCATAGTGGCACATGCCTTTAGTCCCAGCACTCAAGAGTCAGAAGCAGGTGATCTTTTGAGTTTAAAGATGTTCTGGGCTACACAGTGAGTATTCCCACCCAAAACAAAAGTATTGTCCAAAAAGAACACTGAAAATTTTAAGTACCTTCATTTTTGTGTTAAAATCTGTGGAGTATTAAGACTGGTACCAGAGTTCACAAGAAAAATAATAATTTCCATCTGTATAGACTCTTAACTAAAAGTTATGGAAAAATGAGTCACATTTTAATATATGAATTAGCAGGAATAAAATGCCTTATAAAGGACTAGCCTCTGTTTACCTAGCTCTTATGGTCTGTGCAGGATGATGACTCCCTAATCCACAGTTTAGCTAGGCATGGTGTAGATGCCTGTAATCCCAGCTCCCAGAGAGTGTCAACAGGAGGATCGAAAGTTAGAGGTCAGCCTGGGCTACATGATGAGACACTGTCTCAAACCCCAAGATAAACAAACATCCACAACGCACAGTTATTGTCTGGAACACTGACAGTTTTTTATTGACAGACATGATACACAGCATTTCAGCCACGGGTGTCAAGCATATTAGTACCTTTCTGTTACTTAATATTTTCTATTGCTCAAAAGCTCTTTGTCTAAGAGGGCTTAGATGAAAAGTGAGAGATTACATGTTGGTTCCCAGACATGAGACTGTCACATTAAAGGATGAAGAAGCCAGTTTACAGTAGTCTTTGTTTCAAAGGTGGTTCCTTAGATTCTAAAGATCAGGAAGGAGAAAAGGAGCTGACAAGTCGGCATTTGCCTTTAATCCCAGCACTCGGGAGGCAGAGGCAGAGGAGGCAGAGGAGGCAGAGGCGGCAGAGGCGGCAGAGGCGGCAGAGGCGGCAGAGGAGGCAGAGGAGGCAGAGGAGGCAGAGGCAGAGGCAGGCGGATCACTGAGTTTGAGGACATCCTTGTCTATTTAGGGAGTTCCAGGACAGCTAGGGCTGCCTAGTGAAACCCTGTCTCAAAAAGAGAGCAAGAAAAAGAAAAAAGAAGAAGGAGAAGAAGCAGCAGCAGCAGCAGCTAATTTGACCTTCAAGTCTAGTACAAACAGTTGCATTAGTTGGAATTCTGTTTACAAAACAAAACCAACCTGAGAACAGACTACATCCTTACTGGCTTTAAGGCCCTTGGGATGTAAACCTAGAACTGCATTCTCTGCCTTTCACCTAGCCTTGACGGAGCTGTCCAGGAGCCTTTAGTGATGTGACTTGAGGTAGACCTGTCTCTATTAGAACCCCAAATCTGGGGTAGGAGTTGGGGTGCAAACAGAAGTGGCTATAAAGCTGCCTGGCTTGCAAGTCAAGCTCTTTTAAGGGGCAGACTCTTGTGCCTTTTTAAACTCCAGCTTGTCAGTTCAAAGGATGAAAGATTACAGCAGCTGAGGCATTCCGACAAACTAATTTTTGCAGTTTCTTGTGGTGTACAACACACACATTGTTGGGTTAAAGGCTTATTTCTTGATACTCTTCCTATTCCCTAGTCCATGTTACTGAAAAATAATAAAACTGCCTTAAAGCTACATAATAAAGCTTATTTTTTTATATGTTGGAAAACCAAAGTATGAACTTTATTATTATTTTTGTGGGGAAAGGTAGAAATAAAGATCATCTTCACCAAAATCAATGAGAAGGCTTGAGTTGAGAAGGATTATAATATCCTCAGGAAGGCAAAGTTGAAAGAAACTTTCTCCACATATTACTAGGGCAGATATATACATGCCCTATGCATCCAACTAATTTTGAGAAGCCATCTACAAAGAGTCTTGGTGAGCAATTCAGGCCTTCCAAGAATGGAAGGGTCTTTAGTGTTCCTGCTGTCTTGTGTCTGGTGGCCTCTTAGAGCAGCAACAAGCAAAATTCATGTGCTTGGTCTTTGAGAGAGTAGGGAGATGACCACCTCGTCCTTCAGTAGTGAGCACAGCTTTCACTGAGCCTTGTTAGGCCTTAAAATGACACAGGAAGGGTGCAGACTGGCTCTGTCCCTGCCTGTGCTAGTCCAGTGTGAGAGAAAACGCTTTAATCTTGACAGGAATACTGTGGTGTCCTGAAAAGACTAGAGCTGCTGCCCCAGGAGGGGCATGGCAAATGCCTCGTCATTTTTTTTTCTCCAGCTTGGCCAGTGTTTTTCCCATTTGGGAAAGAAGTCCAATTTTAGAGATTTGTAGGCATTTGCCGGAGTTTAGGTGAATTAGGAATTTTAGTCCTATTTTATTCAGGGATGTTGAGAAAACTTCAAGTATAAGTCCCCACGGAAAGACCATGTACAATATAAAATGATGAGCTCCCCTGAGTATCAGTGCAGAAGCCCCAAATACAGTACCATTGCCCTGGTAACTGTGGGCCATCCCTGTCTCAATCTGGAATCAGGTAGCATCCAGAGTCAGTATTCTTGTAAAAGAAATAGTGGTTTTGATGTTGGGTCTGAATCTTAAAACACTGGGCCTTGAAAGATAAGGCACCTAAAGGACACAAAGGTTTCAAGAGACCCTGAAATAGACGTTTCACAAGAGTTTGAGGAGGGGGCCATTAGACCCATCACAGTAGTAGTATGCTCCAGGACATAAATCTAATCCCAGAGGCACCAATGGTGGCAAGGGTATGGGGAGAAGAAACGTTCACAGCAAAGCTGACCCCTTAGTGCAGGAAACAGAAGCAAAGAACTGTCCATCCAGGTCTCGGGGCTGGTGGGCTGCAGGGAGCTTGGCTGGTAGGTTCAGAGTTGCAGAACAGTGGTTCATGTAACTGGCCATCATTAAGGTAGTTTCTGTAATCTAAGGAGGTCAGGGAAGCAAAGGATTAAAGTAGCCTTGTCTTGAATGCTGGCTTTTTCACTGGCTATAACATTGGGTACACATAGAATACCTGGGCTTTAGTTGCCCAGTAAAATGTACCTCTGTTGGCCTAGAGAGTCTGAAATGCACAGTACCCTCCTGAGGAATGGAGGGACAGCAGTGGCTGGATCAGGTAGTTCCCACCAAGTTCCAGCTCAGTGGAGAGATGGACATGCTATTCCACCCGGACCCTTGGGGATGCTGTACAGAGTTTCTAAGTATCAAGCTTACTACATTACACCAGGGCAGGGTAAACTGTTATGGTAGCTGTCAGACCCACCTTGGGAGCAGGCATTCGGAAGGTCAACTTGTCAATATGGGTTTTTCCAGAGCTCTGGTCTGGAATGGATCTAATCACAAGCATGAAGTCATCCCTGCAGCCACCGAACGTTGTCACTGAAGAGTAGGGATAAGTGATGTTCACCTGCTGTGGGAGGAGCCAGTCGAGTTCAGGGGAAACTGTTTCTTTAGACAAGGGATCCTTAACCAGGAAGGGAGAACCCAAAGGTGATGGTAATTTGGAGAGCTAAATCTTGATGTATGTAAGTTGTATCCAGACTATAGGACAGCACTGCTCGGCAGAAGTTAGAGAAAGGAATCATGGCCACTTAGTTCAGGCCTCTGACCAGAGCAGACAATACGTGTTTCAGAATAAGAAGGATTAGAGCCAGCCTTTTCCTCTCATACCATAGTGCGGTGGTCCAGGATGCTGACACCATCCTCATTCACAGCAATCCACACCAGAGTGTTCTCCTTAGAAGACAGCTGGGCAGGCTGCAAAAACAGAAAAAGCGTATCAGACAGACACACCCACAGTTAGAGAATCTAAATATAAGTACTCTCTGAGGAAGAGGGGTCCATCCAGAGAGTCTGATGGGTAATCATATCATCATGGAAAACACAGCAAACAGCATTTGTACAGCATCGGGGATGCTTGTAGCAGGAGGCATTGGCCTTGGGGCTCTGCCACCCAGCATCCAAAAGGTGGAGGGAATCACACCTGCCAGAACAGGATGGAAAGCTCTGTGGTCAGAACACAGGCTGAACTAGGGGCTGGACTTGTAGCTCGGTCAGTAGGTATTTTCTCCTGTACCCCAAACTCTCACAAACAAAATATATCTTGTTTTAACCAATCTCCTAGGGACTACAGAAGAACAGGAAGACAAGAATTCAGTGATACGGGCCTTAGGTCTTCTCAAGGAGTTTGTGACTATTTGGTAGCCATTTCCTGGGTGTTTCTGTCAGAGCTACAGTGAGGTGCTTCAGAAGGTCTCTCTCTGCTACCCAAGAGCCTGGGGGAAGGAGGCAGAAGCTTTCCCCAACCTTCCAGGCCACCGGCTTTCTATTACAATAGTGCTGTATTTTTACTTCACTGACAACCCTTTTCTCCCTCCCGCCCTCCCTCCCTCCCTCCCTTCCTCCCCGCCATGAAGGCATGTGCACACTCTTGTCCATGGACACAAATTGTAGGTATAGCTTAGAGGCATTAAATATTCATGTGCAAAGTCCTGGTTTGGTCCCAGCACATTCCCCAAATTGAACAGATAGAGGTTAATGTTGCTAAGAAAGACTGAAAAGACTGGACACATGAGTGTGAAGAATACTTGTTTGAACAGTGCCTCCATTATTCTGTTCCCTCAAGTTTGAAAGCCTCTTGAAAGCAAGGGACTGATTTGTTCATTTCTTTAAAAACATTTTTTAAAATTTACTTTTAATGTGTAGGGTTGTTTTGCCTACATGTGTGTCTGTATACCACATATGTGCTTATATCCAAAGAGGCCAGAAGAGGATACTAGATCTCCTCAGACTGGAATTGCAGATGGTTGTGAGCCACCATATGGGTGCTAGGAATCGAACCTAGGTCCTATGGAAAGGCAGCAAGTACTCTTAACTGCTGAGTCTTCTTCCCAGCCTTTTTATACCTTTAAACAACTGGAACTAGATATGTTCTGCTTTCAACAACCTATCTGTCCATGCTAGATAGGTGAGTGAACGTCCATTTTCTTACTTGTAGCTTCAGAGAACAGGACCTGGTTCCAGTCTCAGTGTCTGATTATAATGTCTGGTCACAGGGAGTGTCTGTGATTAACTGTAAAGTTCATGCATACCAGACACCTACTGACGGAAACTTCCAACTAAAATTACTATTTGCCTCCTGGCCTTCAATGAAGAGGCAAAAGTAACTGCTGTCTGCACAGTCTGATTCCCTTGGGTGGTCCATTTCTGTCTACCTCTGGGCTTTTGGGTAGCCAGTCAAGATGAGTTTGTTTAGGTCATACATTGTCTTTTCAGTCTGAATCGTCATGTGTGATTTAGTTGAGCTTGTCTGTGCAGGAGAAGCACTGCCAAGTCAGTAAAGGAAATGTGAATTAGAACTCAGCTGTGGACCATGGTCTGGTCAGAAATGCCTGAGGAAACAGCAGTTCCTAGTGTTTGATAGCGAGGAGGTGGGGGCTGCAGACTGGACTGATGGGCTTATGGCCAGAGAGAGGGGAGAGAAGCTCCAGGAAGAACAGGATCTGAGGGTCTGGGCAATTCCTTTTCCTGTCACTTACCTGAGCAGCAAAGAGCTTAGCACCAAAGAGAGGCCATTTCCGAGCCACAGTCAGGTAGATGCGGATGCACTCAGGAGGGGAGCATCCTTGTAGCGCTGCCCACTTGGTGGCCATCATGTCTGCCAGGTGCCTGGTTCAGGTGGGTGGAAGACAAGGTGCTAGTGAAGCACCCGCCTGCTTTCATCACAGCTCCCAGTTTCCCACAGGTTTCCTCTGTAAGACCTTGCCTCCAGCCTACCTCAGCTGCTCAGGGGGTGCTCCGTTTCGATAGCGCCTTGGGTAAAACCTGTCAAGGACCTGCTGGAGGAGATGCTGAGCTTTGGCAGGAGGTGTACTCGCAGGGCCTGGCAGCGTAGGCTTCTCCAAGTCCCCATACTCCACCTGAAGTAGAAAGAGGCAGCAGTCATGAGCCTGGGTGAATGGTGAGGGTGGGGCTGCTGTTTGAGAGGTGAACAAGCCCCTGGCCACATCACTGCCTTATCAGATAACAGTGATAAGAATCAACCCCATGTTTCTATAGACATTAGAGAACCATCCTTGAGGTCCCAGAATAGTAGCTTGTCTAGATCAGCTCTCATTTGTGGCTAAATGCTAGAAGAGAGATGGGGTTACAGACTTCGGAAGACAGAAGAGGGCTTGGTGTCAGACACCCAGCTCAGGCAGTAGCCCCTTGAACTTTGCTCAGGTTATTAACTCTGCATGTCAGCTTCCTTTTTCTAAGTGGTGATGAAAAGTATACAGGAAAATACATCTGAGATGTTGCTTGTGGCCTGCTACAGGGTATTCACATTGATGATTTTAGCTGTGAAGAGCCACTGTGCGGCCCAGGCTGGCTTTGAATTTGTGCCAACTCTGCCTTAGCTCTCCAAATGCTGGGATTATAGGTGTGTGCCACCACGTCTGGCTACATCCACACTTACAGGAACCATGGAGATATCCTGGAAACCATAGCAGATAGCCTTCTACACGAAATACAAAGGAGAGTCATTGTAAATGTGTGCTCTTAGCTTTCTACTTAGAACATGGGGTGGTTCATAAAGTTTATCACATGCATAGTGGGACATATTCTGCTCAAGTACTATGCTGGGTAGCAGCAGAGAGGGAATTGTGTTTTTCAAATACTCAGAAATAAACTGAAGCACTGAGAAGCAACTTGACCAAGCTCTCATATTGGAGGGAGGCTGGGACGTCAGCCCAGGCTCTCGGTTCCCTGTCATCTTCTGCACACAGCAGCCATGTGCAGTGAGTAAGGAGATCACTCCCTCTGTACAACAGAGCCCCCTCCCTGCTGCCACACGATCTGCAGTCTTCTGTCAGGGTTTCATGGTGTTTCCAACAGGAAGAAACTCACCTGGGCCATCAAGGCAGCCATTTCAAGGGCCAGTTCCTTGGTGACTGGAAATCTTCCTGCCACGATTTCTCCACTGACTTGGAAGGCAAGCAGCAGACGCTCTCTCTCTGTCTCCCCTTTGACTTGGCTTCGGAAGTACAGCCTACAGTGACGACAGTGAAAAGCCAGATCTCAGCCGGCACCCTAAACAAAAATAAGGCTTTCCCTGAATCTTTATCTTGATCCCTCAAGTGAAGATAGCTGTTTACACCGTCTGTAAGCCTCTTTTCTACTACCCAAGAAACTTGTAGCCAAGCCTAACCTAGATGTGGACGTGCAGGTCTCACCCAGAGGAACAGGTGATTAGTTCTGAACACACCACTACACTTACTGCATTTTGCATGAAGATTCTGGTACTTAGATCACAGCTTATTAGGTCTGGATGAATTACGATTCCCAAGAGACTAATGGTAATTATTTGCCTGGAGACATACTGGGATAAATTTCTCTTACTTAAATTGAAAGAACTTGTGTGTGTCCTGAAATTGATATATTAAAAAATTTTATTCCTTAGCTTTAAATATTTGGTGCTTATACCAGTCTGTACTTCATAAGGTAATGTACAGCCATCCCGTGGCCTCAGTAAGCTTCTGTGGTGTGTATGCATAGCCATGTGCACATGGTACAGAGAATGCCAACAGAACCTTGCGCTACCAGGGTCTCTTGAGGGAGCAGGAACAGAGCCAACCTAAATTCACCTTATGATTGCCACTCAGGGTAATAACTACAGCCTCTCCACCTTACTGGGACAAGCCATCTTGTTTGGGAGAGATGAGCTGGAGCCCAGGGCAGCCCTCATGTCCCCCCACCGTCAGGCAGCTCTCAGGACCTGTTCTTGTACATCAGCTTCACGACTCGTGTCCCACCCTCAGACTTTCCAGGATGCAGTTCCTTCAGCGTTTGCTCCCACTTGGAGATGGCGTCACAGATCTTAAAGAGGCAAAAGATGAACATCAGCAAAGCCCCCTTGTTGGGGGGATGAAGTACAGCCAGAGGTCGTCTCTGGAGAAGCTGAGTGAGGGAGGGCTCTGTCTTTAGAAGGTTGCCCTGTGAGGTCTGAGGCTGCAAGGATGGGCAATGCCTACCAGTACCCTTTCAGATGATGCTAAATGGCACCATGGATGTAGTTAGCATCCAAGCAGTGACCGTTGCCACAGTGACTGTGTGAAGGCTGGCCTCTGAGGGGCCAGACTAGGCAGGCCCCAGTCAAAATCATGGCATCATGGCTCCATTTTTATGTCATTCACCACATTCTCCTTTCTTTTTCTTTTCTTTTTCTTTTTGGTTTTTCGAGACAGGGTTTCTCTGTGTAGCCCTGGCTGTCCTGGAACTCACTCTGTAGACCAGGCTGGCCTCAAACTCAGAAATCCGCCTGCCTCTGCCTCCCAAGTGCTGGGATTAAAGACGTGCGCCACCACCGCCCGGCTCCACATTCTCCTTTCAATAAATACACCCAAATGCCTGCTCTGACCAAAACCTTACAGATGCCCATGCATTTACTAGGAAGAAGATATGTGGCAATTTTTTCATGCACTGCTAAAGACAAGCCCTTTGTTCTAGGATAACAAAGAGAGCAGATGCTGGAGCCAGATGCACCCATCTAGTGTGGCAGTACATTCTCACAAATGCTTAACAGCCTTGTGGTACTAGTCTCCAGACCACTGTACAGACCAACTGTCTCTTTCTAACGCTTTCCACCTACAGAGGTGCCATGAGGACCTACCACCCTAAGCATCTGTCTATAAGCATAGGCAGACAGAGTAAAAGCTAGGCGATAGTCCACACCCACTGGATCTCAGCATTGCTGTTGACTTAAGTGGCTGGCTTGGCCAGGGTTCCACGTCTTTACACTGGGCTAAGAGGCTCTGCCCCTGGCTGCTGCATAGTCCTGTGAGGGAGACAGGATTGTGAGGATTTTGTCTCTAGGGTCAAGGTCACAGGTAGCTTTCTCAACCTACACAGATAATATGTTTTAGGACGGCACAGAAATGCTACCTGGAAATTGCATCATGGTTTCAGGACCAGACAGGGCTCTGAAGAGTTAGGCATGCACATGGGACAGACTCTGACCCCACCACCAATATGTCTGAGCTAAGAGGTAGGAGTGGGGCGTTTACCTTGACATGCCCTTGAAGACAGTGTTCCAGGTCCCTGCCAGAAGGATCATCTGTGAAGAGGGCAAAGCCAGACTGGGAGGGCTTCCTCATGCCTGTCTCCTGGTTCAGCCGCTGCAGGAACTCATCAACTGTGGAGGAGCCATCGAAACCAACCACCTGGGAATGGGGAGAGGCACCCTGAGCCAGCAGACTTCCCAAGGGACTGTCACGGGGGATCAAGAGGAGAGGCACGCTGAACCAGCAGACTTCCCGAGGGACTGTCCCGGGGATCAAGGAAGGGTCTGAACACAGCAGTGGAGAGGTACAAGGGTGAAGGAAAGATGTCAAAGGGAGTTGGTTTCCATATTCACATCCAGAGGAATCTGAGCTTGCCCACTAAACCGGAACTGGACAGAGGCCTAGTCACTCTTTTATAGTCAATATTCTGGGAGTTTTATCTCATGCTTTTCTGGTCCAGTGTCTCAGCTTCCCTGTTCATGAAATGGGTTCAGAAGACCTACCTGTAAGGCACCAAGCAGTACCGCACTTTGGGTTCAAATGCCTTTCTCCTTACACACTACGCATGCTATCCCCACCTCAAATCTAGGCTTAATCTGAAAGCCTACAAGGCTTAGCAGCATGCAGAAGTTTTCTCTGGATAGTAACATGGAGAGACTTGGGGTAGGGCCCATGCTCATCTGCCTTACCTGGTAAGTCCCATTGGCAAAGTGCACAGGGATGCTGAAGGGTAAGGAGTGATGGAAGGGGTTTCGTAGCAAGATGGACACTACTTCCATCCGTGATGGCCTGGCCTCCCGTTCTCCTGTCTGCAGGGTTCGCTCCACGGCTCGCTGGCAGTATATGGCATACTGGCCAGTTTCACTTCTGAAAACAGAAGGGAGTATTAGGAATTCCTTCCTCTTAGCATCCTGGAGTGTGTACCCAATACTGAGCCAGCATAAAAACTAACTGGGCTGGTTGTGGGGACCTGAAAACTAGCACATGAGATGTTATTACATTTTTATTTGGAGAGGGGGCACACTTGTGAAGGTCAGAGGACAACTTGTGGGAGTTGGTTCTCTCCTACCTCATGGGTCCTGGGAGTTGATCTCTGGTTGTCAGCCTTAGCAGCAAGCACCTTTACCTACTGAGCCCTTTCACCTGCTGCATTTGTCACTGTGGACCTACCTACAGCACATGGTTGCCATGGATTCCTTCCTTCCTTCCTTCCTTCCTTCCTTCCTTCCTTCCTTCCTTC
>NW_021604585.1:8409095-8428693 GCF_004785775.1 Grammomys surdaster | reverse complement strand
TTCCTTCCTTCCTTCCTTCCTTCCTTCCTTCCTTCCTTCCTTCCTTCCTTCCTTCTGAATATCTGATCACAATGGGAACTCCGAGATTGTGTCATTTACTGTAAAGCTCTGTTTCTAGTGGTGGTATGGCTCAGCCCTTAGCACACACCTTTAATCATTCTTGATGGAATAGTGGCACACCCTTAGCATATACTTTTAATTGAAAACAGTGAAGGTAAGGTATAAGGAAGCACCCATGTTTGAAAGTGATGTCTAACTGAGTGGCAGACAAAGTGGTCAATCAGAATAGGATCTGCCCAACTCTCAGGAGAAGAGAGGAAAAAGCTATTTGAGAGAGAGCAGTGCAGAGAGGAAGAGGAGGAGGCAGTTTTATAGGCAGAGTTTTACTGAGGCAGGTTGCAGACAGGGAACAAACTAGATACAGGTGAAGACAGAATGAGCCAAGGAATGAGAAGGAGCCAGAAGATCAGAACGTATTCCCAAAGTTGGTATGAGGCTAAGCAGAACAGTTCAGGAGAGGCAGGGAGAGAGAAGCCAGAGTGAATCAGTCATCCTAGAGAGGAGTTTAAGCCAAAACAGCTGATTTGAACCAACTAGCCAGAACTCAGAGAGAACTAGGAAGGGGTGAGCATATTCAGCAGCAACTTTCAGAGGCTGAAAACATTCTAGGCATAGAAGAGATTGTATGGAGGCTAGAAGCTTCCAGGACCAGGCCTAGGTTATCTGACAGAGGCAGCAAGCCTGGGAAATGACAATTACTTCAGGCAAATAAAAGCTACTATTGCCCTCTCCCCTCCCCAATTCCTCCCTTCCTTCCTTGTTAAAATCTGTACTAGGGATCTAACCCAGGGCCATGTGCCTGCCCTAGTTGAGCTAATCCCCACCCCTACATGGATATTTTCTTGCAGAAGCCAGAAGAGGAAGTAAACATTTGGGGATAATTTGGGATAGCATGGCTATCCCATGAAAATGCCCCCCAAATACCCAAGCACACATGGACTGGTGTTCAAAGCTAAAGTCTGCTCAGATCTCCACCTGCTCAGGTGTACACAGTAATGGGTGAGTCTCTCAACCCCAAGCAGATCTGAGGGCAGATGTAGTTAATTCAACCTCTTCCTCCCCCTCATCCCTTTGAATCATGCCTGTCAGTAGTGTAGGAGTGACTGAGAACACGCTTCCACTCACCTGGGGTCTGCATGGCGCTGAAGCTGCTGTTTGACATACCAGAGGAAGTGCTGCTGAGGCAGGAAGAGTGGGGCACACAGAGCCAGGAGCTGCCAGCACTGCCATGGAACACAGGCAGTGTGGGTCAGGGCTGCGATCCTGCTATTGCAGCGTTGAGCCACGGAACCTACACTGTTCCCCACCCCCAACCAGACCCTCAACCCCCTTGCCAGGTAGTGGGATCGCTGCCTTGGTCAGGCGTTGCCCAGAATGGTAGTCACGCTGTGAGCATGCACACATCAGGCAACCATGCTCAAGCAACTTGGAGCACAGAGGCTGCCACTGCCTAGAACTGGAGAACACCTGCCCAGGCACCTGCTACCACCATCTCTACCCTCTAACAAATGATTCCAGCCAGTTGTTATGTCCCAGCGCATGCTCACCTGCATAAGAGAGTACTTCTGAGGTGGGCGGCAACTGGTCTGCTTCATGAGCTGGCAGTAGATCTCACTCTGTAGCTCAGGGTGAACGAGGCAGACCTGCAGTGCTGTCTGAGCCAGGGACACATGGTAGTCCACTGAGGCGGCTTCCACTGGCACATTGATGAAGAGCTGACAGGACTAGAAGGAGGATGGCAGTGGGTACAGGCAGGGACAGCTACTTGGTTATTCTTGTGACATGCACTGGTACTGCAGAGCCTCAAGAATGCCTTCTCTAGAGGGAGCAACTGTTTCTGCATGTGAGGCTCAAAGGGGCTACTTGAGGGGCAGAATTATGCCTTCTTTACATGTTTCTACTATATAAGCTTGCCTATACCAAGCGGAAAACACTTTTTCAAGACAGGGTAGCACAGTGTAGCTCAGGCTGGCATTTAACTCCAAGTCCTGCCTCTGCCTCCTGTGCCGGATTGTGAGCATTTATCACCATACTAGCCCCTTAGCAAATTCTTTTTTTTTTTTAGGCCAGAAAATGTAAATGGGCACAAAGACTGTAAACTAGGTCAGAATCTCTGATGTCCAAAAGTAGTGCAATTACTACTTTTTTTTTTTTCTCAAAGCGGGCCTTTTCTATTGTTACTTGAGGTCAATGGCAACTCTTCAAGGGAGAGCCTTTGCTGGCATTTCCTAGCTCCCCAGAGCTTCTTCCTGGGTTGCAGAAAGGTTATATTCTGCCATAAAGGGAACCCTGTGGGACTTTCTCTTCCTCTGACAACCCTTGGGCCACTCTGTAACCACATAGCTCTTCTGTGCTGGGATGGGTCAAGCTGTGCAGGCTTGGGCACCAATACCCAACAGGCTGGGGCTCCACTCCCACATTACCTTGAAGAGCTTGAGGGCCTCCGTCTGCAGAGCCTCAGAGGGCAGGGTGGTAAGGGAGGCACATAGCCCTTCTTGGCTGTAGCACAGCATGGGGTGCCTCCAGAGCGGGGAGTCTGCACAAAGCACAGACAGGAGAGCAGTGCAATTACTTACTACAGAGAATGCACCTCCTGCCTACCAGACCCAGCTTCCACTTGCCGGGAAGATTGAGGCTTAGCTCTATGGGAAACATGGTTTTGCTGGGTTGATCATCTACAGGCTGAAGGCCATGTCAGTGTGTACTGTAAGTTGCACATTCCCACACACAGTGTGGAGGAAGGCAGCCAAAGCTTTGCTGAGGAGCTGCAAAGGGTTAAGTGAACAAAGGTGTGAGTGCTTCTGAGCACAGGGTCTGCATGCAGGGACACACCTGCCTTCCAGTTTCAGGATGGAGGAACAGATATATCAGCCTGAAACACACCAACTCTCAGAGGTAAAGGTACCTCAGGTTGGTCCATGAAGACCCTGAGAATTAGTAGCAAAATAAGAACTCCCAACATCCCAGGCTTAGGTTAGTCTGATCCAAATTGAAGCTTCACTTATTAACGAACTTAACTATAGATTAACCAGCTGCCTCTTCCACCCAGACCCCCTATCCCCATGTCTTCTGCATAGCTAGCAAAGCTACAGATTAAACAGAGTAAAACATTTACCTAGGTTTCTGGAAAGTCTGTTTCCCAGACAGATTTCCTCACACACACAGTGGTTACCTCAGTGTTTTGGCCAAAGACAGAGGGCAAAACACTGGAGCATGGGATGGGACTTCCCTCAGGCATGCTTAATGTAGCTTATGCCTAACCGTGCTCTCAGCTTCTTGTTCAATTAGTACCCTGCCACTTCCCTGCAGCCCACACAGCGACAGCCACTCTTTCCTTACCTGGGTTGCCCTCACCATCCATCAGTTTCCCAATGAGCTGCTCATAGACGGTGCCCACCTTGGCACTGCTGCCCCCTGCAGCCACTGTGAGGTGGTAAAGCCATGTATCCTGGGAAAGGACAGAAAAGAATCAGGTGCTAATGTGGTAGGAAGAGGGCAGGCAAGATCTGAGTTTGGACAGGGGATATAGCTCAGTGACAGACACTTGTCTAACATGTATGAGGCTCTGGGTTTGATTCTCACCACTCCCCCGCAAAAAGGCAGCTTAGAATTTAAGATGGGAATGGAGGTGCCTAGCTGTAATAACGTCATACCAGGATGTATGAGGCTGAGGCAGAGAGCTCAAGATCAGCCTGGGCTACGTGAGACCCTGCCTTGGGGTGTGGGGTTGTGTTGAGGGAGGTAGGCTTTCATTAGTTTGGCTGGCATGAGTCAAGATCACCACTCCAAAGAGAAAGACAGAATCAGGTGGCTATAAACCTAAATTCCCAATTTCTGTCATGGCCCATGATGAAGAGTTGCTGGCCATTTGGAATATGTCCCATTCAGTGTCCAAGAGGAAATAAACTTGAATTTGGAAAGCTCAGGGGAGAGAAGGGGAATCAGGACACAGGTCAAGGCTTGGCCACAAAATTCCAGCTCCTCCCTTACCTTTTCATGCTTGGTGCCTATGAGGAGGTAGGTGGGGCTGTGCTCTGGTGGGTGGATCACCAGCGTGCAGTGCGAGGACAGCAAGCGTCCAGTTCCTCCAGCTTCATAGTCTTCGTCTGAGTCACAGGATCGATCTACTTCCTCTATGTGAGCCTCCTGCACAGGTAGGCAGCCCAGGGGTCTCTGTGGACACGAGCCTTCCATGAATAGGACAACAGGTAGAGAGGAGAGTCTCCTTTTCTGAATGCTTAGGCTGTGTGGGGCTGGAGATTGTATGTGTGGACAGAGAGCAGGGTGAGGAGATAGAAGCAGCAGCTTTGCAGCCAGGCCAGAAACACAAGACTGCTTCAGAAATACCAACTGACTACACCGGCCATGATGCTGGTTCAGTGCTCAGGAGGGAGCTGGCCGGCTGACTTTGAGTATGTTGGAGGTAAGCTGGGGGCTGCTGTCAGTGGCGTGCAGCTGTGCGGTTTGGAGGTGGCATTGTTAGGAAGCTCATGAAATACCTTGTCCTCGTGGCTCCGGTAGTAGTAGAAGGTTTTCCCAACAAGGGCACACCAGACCAGCTTGGAGTGGCCATGCTTGACCTGTAAGTAAATGACTTCATTAGAACCAGGACTCCAGAATAAATCCTAGGGCTAGCCAAGACAGGTCACAAGGAAGGTTGCCAAAATCAGGTCTCCTCTCACAGTGAGACTGCTACAGTATGTAATCCAGCCACTGTTGGGCCACTCAGGGACCTGCGGCCTGCCAGTGAAAGATTATCCAGGAAGTCAGAGTGTGGATAGGGGAAGAACCTGCTAGTTGGCATAGGCAAGAGTTGTAAGGATGCTGCAGGGTAAATAAAAGGTGCTGGCAGTCTGAAACCCCAAGTAATGTGCCATAAATCACCAGGGAGCAGCAACTGCACTCTCAATACAAGAACTACAGACTGCTGGGAAGCAGAGGCCCAGAAGGACAGTCTGAGCACCTAGCTTGCTGAGCTCAGTGAGTGTCCCTAAGTGTTCAGCCCTGCTAATATGCTGCCTAGTTAATGCCCCTTATACATCCTGACACAGCTAGTTATACTGTAGAGGCAACGACTAATGTCCTAAACATTAAGTAGGAACATTTGTTTTCCTTCTGTCTTGAGAGTAATTGTTCTGACTGTCACCACCATCATTTTGTATGCCCAGACCATATTTGAGGGCCAACCCACTAAGCACTGGGATGTAGTTCTTGGAGAAAAGAGCCAACATATCTGGGCACTCCCATGCCGGGCTCCTATTACCTCCCTGCCAGCTCCACTGTACCTTGGTCAGCCAGCCCTTCACAGTAGGCTTAGTGCCCCCTTGATGCAGGGCCGGAGGGCCAGTGACCTGCACCTTAAGCAGGCTCTGTAGGACACGGATCCATTCTTCCAGGAGGCTGGGGGACTCTGCTGTTAGGTAGTAGGTTTTGTTTCCAGAGATGAGCTGTGGTTGTGGGGTGAGGGTTAGAATTAGTGACAGTCTGACTACACAGATCCTTCAACTTGCCGGCCTTCCCATTGGCCGCCCGTTCTCCCCCCTCCTGTCCTCCCTGTCTTTCTTCCCTTCCCTTCATCTCTCATTCTGTCTCTTCTTTCTCATCCTTCTCCTGGTATGATATCATCCATTCATGTTTATGTTTGCCTCATTTTTGCTTCAGTCACAGCCATATCTAAACCCAACACCACAGTCTATCTAAAATGCAGCTGCTATAAGCAGGCGCACCTGAAATGTCTGTGCTTCTTCCCCTCGAACAATTTGGCAGTGAGAGTTCAGATCTACTTGACCTTGAGGTTTCCGGATGACGTCACTCTGTAAAAGAAGGAGTGAAGAGGGCACACTGGAGTTGGAGGCTTCTTACTCCAGGTCACAGGCTCAAAGGAAACAGTGATTCCCAAGCTTTCCTGGCTGTAGTACAATGAGTGACTTGTTCTATATTTTTACTCTAGCAAAATAAAACCATAATTAGGAACATGAAACCCTCTAACCCAGGCCTCAAAAGATCTCAAAAAGGAGAGTAAGACTTTAAATGGGATCAGAAACCTATCTATAAAGCCCTCCTAGTCCTTTGACCAAGCTATGTATGGTGACGTGCCTACAGTCCCAGCTACTTAGTAGGCCATGGCAGGAGGCTTAGTCAAAGGACACATAACTCACTATTATCCTTTGCAGTGTTCTTACAGACATTACTTATTGTTAGTGGCATGTTTCTCACTGAGGTATACGGGTTCAGAATCCATCACATGGAGCTAGAAACACCTACTAAGCAATCAATTTCATAAGAGACAAATCCTTTTGTCCTCTTTTTAAAAACCTGATTGGTTCTGCCAACCTAGTTCTCAACAATCAAGGCTCCTCAAGTCCAGACCGGAAGAAGAAGCAATGAATTTTTCTGTTTGAACATCCAACAAAGGTAAGGGCAGCCTGGGAACAACCGTTTCCAAGGCCAGGCATGGGAGGAAATCAATTCTGAAGAAAGAGGAAATTCCTAACCAACTGGCCCAGGGCTGCTTTGATAGTCCCTCCAGCTTACTTTGAGAACAGGTGACTACCTCAGAGTCTCCTGTGTGGCTGAGGACCTCCAAAGGCCGGTCAGGCTGTTGAGCCTTCTACCTGCCAGGCCTTGAGCCACACTGCCTTTCCTTCAGTCCTTATACAGTTCTGGGTTGGGGCTGTGGTTATCTGGTTATGTGATTATGGTCCTAAGGAAGGTCTCACCGGAGACTTGTAGTATAGAATCTGTCCCTGTCTCAGGACAAACCAGCGCCTCTTCCATGTCTTCACCCGGCTCCCCATTTTCAGCAGGTAGCCTGACTTTTCCAGTGACTCCTGAAGTGGAAAGCAAGAAGAGAAGAGGGGACAAAAGGGAGAGTCACATGAGGCTCCTGGGGTCTGAGAAGTTCCTGGACTTGAACTCTGTCTCCTTCATCTTGGGGTCTGTGCACAGCTGTCTCTGTAACCCCACTAGAGCCTCCTCTCTACCTTCTC
The DNA here is from genome assembly GCF_004785775.1 of Grammomys surdaster. NCBI lineage: Eukaryota > Metazoa > Chordata > Mammalia > Rodentia > Muridae > Grammomys > Grammomys surdaster. The sequence goes on along the minus strand of NW_021604585.1, from coordinate 8,421,644 downwards.
CAGGTTCGTCCTCCCTCTCTGCTGCCTGCATGGGTGCGGAGGCCCAGGCAGCCTCTGTTCAGGTTCACTCCGCCCTGGCGCCCTTCCCCGTTCACACGTGGACTCTGCTCACCCCATCGGTGGAGTACGATGACGTACGCTGGAGTTTGTGCTCGGGCTCTGAGTAGTCACTGTCCAGAGAGCAGGCATCAGGGGGGATGGCATAGTCACCCTCGGAGCTCAGCGAGGACATGGAGACCCCTGGCCAGAGGAGAGGGAATCGGGAATCAAGGCTGGGGTCCCACATCCCTTCCAACACCCACGGCCAGAGATGCAAGGCTCTCATTACCCACGGGGATCCCCTGAGTCTGCAGCTAAGGGTAAAACTGGTAGGGACCCCAGGCAGAGATCAAGCAGGAAAAGACTGAGAGTCCCCTCTCTCTCTCTGTACCTCTCTTGATGGCCCGGGGGCTGCCTAGTCCACTGGTCTTCCTATACTCAGAGCAGGGCACTGACATCCGGAAACTCGCCTGAGAGCCGCAGTCGTCGTCAGACCCAGAAGACTCATCCACAAAAGGCACAGTGCTGATCTGTGTGGCTTTCTGCAAGACAGGAGCCTGCCCGCTACAGCTTCGAAACAAGGCCGCTTCCACACAACAGCTGTGTCTAGTTTGGTATGCCTACACAGTCTGTCTGGGGAAACAGGAGGCCACCACCCAGCTGAGGAACTGCTGACCAGACGGTAGCCCCAATAGTGTAAAGTCCCTTTCTGACCTCACTCCTGTGGTCTTATCTCCATGCTGCTCTTTGGGTCCCCCACTCCCCTACCCCAACTTCTGTGGTTCCCCAGAAAGCTGCTGTTTCTTCCACTAGGGGGCTAGAAAGCCATACCACAAGTCAAGTGTAGGTCAGGACACTGAGACAGTGTGGTAAGAATGCAGCAGGAGCACAGCCAAAAGATACTCTAGTGCTGATCATGGTGGCACACTCACTCATGGTGGCACATGGCTTTAATTCCAGCACCCAGGAGGCAGAGGCAGGCAGATCTCTGAGGAGTTTGGGCTAACCTGCTCTATATGGTGAGGCCAGCTGAGGATACATAGAGAGACTGCCTCAAAACAACTAACAAAAGCCCAAACAAACAAAATGCCCTATTGTGACAAAGCACTTGAAGGTGCTTGCCTGCTTCATCTTCGTTCCCTTTTCTCCTTTTTTGGGGGGGTGGGGGTAGGGGTTGGGGGTAGCCCTGAAGATAGAACACAGAACCTCACTCTTTCTTGGCAAGTGCACTACCGCAGAGCTACATCTCCAGCCCACAGAACACGTTTAGAAAGTAATTTGGCAGAACCTATCGGAATCTAAAGCATTTCTATCTCTAGCTAGAATTGTCTTCTGATAGAAACACGGAAGTGCACGGTGGTGCTCACTGCAACATTTATATTTTAAAGACAGAGGGATACAATCTACTGTAAACCAGTGGAGGGAGACCTAAGGTAGAGTGTTGTCTACTCTAGAGATACACACAGCTGACTCGGTTAGGTGAGTAACCGAGGCGTAAATGTGCACAGCATCCCTGTGCGTGCATGCGTGCGTGCGTGTCTGCCTACATGTATGACAGGAGGAGAGTGGAATCCGGAGAGACAGGGAAGGAAGGAAGGAAGGAAGGAAGGAGAGATATGCACAGGTCACACATGCATATCTGCAGGTCATCTGCAATTGCATCAGAAGGCCTTGCAGAGTAAACATCGCGTGTTGACGAGTGTTGGCTTTGAGGTTAGGAACTGAGGAAAGCAATGTGAGGGAAACGTTTGTGTTTTTATTCTTCTAAGAAAAAGCTTTTTCAAGCATTGCTAATATTACTAATATGATTTAAGAAGGAATAACAAGAGCTGGGAGTGTGGCTCAGTGGTCAGTGTGGACAGTGGTCCAGCAAGAGAGGCCCTATGTTCTAACTCAGACACTGCAAAAGCAAACAAAAGCGAGTGGCAAAAAGATACAAATATCACATTGCAGTTACATGATGAATCTTTATAATAAACTATCAAGTATGACAAAAGGATGGGTGGGCAGTGCTCTTGTTCCTGCCTGACTTGGTCCCCCCCACAGTGAACTGAATAAACTGGCTTTCTCCCCAAAAGAAAACAACTGCGCAAGGTAGGCAGAGCTCTCTGACATGATCACCATATGAAGGTGCCTGACCCTCTGGCTAATGAGAACACTGCCCTGGGACTAGGGGCTCCTCCTGGTGGAGACAGCCCCTCTATTCCTGGCAGTTGCTTACCCCCTTCAGTGCTGTGTAGACAGGCACAGTGACATTCTTGTAGACAAGGCCAGAGAAAGCTCCAGGGAATGCAAGGGCAGGCGGCCCCAAAGCTGAGGGGAGAAAGAGGGAGGTGATGAACTCAGGAGGCACAACTCAGCCAGAAGCTCAGGGAGGCAGCTGGGCAAAAGATTTGTAGGTCCTTCATACCCCACTTGTACTCACCGCAGCAGGCAGCATTACTTCGTCGGGACGACACATCTGACAGCTGCATGCCAGATGTGGCCATCGCATAGATCCTGCTTTCCTGAAAGAAAAGTCCCAGACGGTCAGGACTATGCTCACCTCCGCCCTTCCAAGAAAGTGGAGGGAACACATGACAGGGACAGGCAGAACTGAGTTCACCACTCAGGAAGAGCTGGCTACTGCCTAAGGGATTTTAAACAAATGTCTTCATTTCTAAACCTTAATTTCTTAGGTCTAAAATACTTTTTAAGAGTCTGCTAATGGAATCAAATTAAGTAATGTATACTATAATGTACAACTACAAATAAATGTATAATATAAACATAATCCATGCCCAACAGATATTCACTCCCTCGGGCCTCCACCCTTTCCCTTGAGACAAGGAAGGTTCAAAGAGAGCTGATCAATAACCTGTCTCTCCATTTCTTGGATCCTGGCCTGTTTTAGAGACCCCTGGGTCCCTGGGTGTCAACCCCAGAGGTTAAGAGTGTTGACAGGAAGGGAGAGCCACAGGGCGACAGATACACTTTTGTCATCAGCTGTATGGGGGATGGAGTACATTAGCTTCCTACAGTAGCTGTGTGCATATGTTAGGCTTCTGAGGCCCAGCAAAGCTACTGTAGCCCAACGAGGCTCCAGATCCCTATAGTAAAGCATTGCTGCAGAAAATTCTGGCACTAACTACATGCTAGACTATGCATGCCCCTGAGGCTGAAGCCGACTCTAGAGCAAGAGAGTTTGCTCCAACAGCCTAGAAGGCCCTTCCCAGGCTGCTCCAGAGCTGTTTGCTCCACTACTCTGACAGGGAATGCAAAATCCCTCTCAGGTGACTGATGAGTCATAGGGCTGACCAGGAAAGTCCGACATGCTGGACCAGAGAAGCAACTAAGAAAGAGACTGGAGTGAATACTGGGGTGTGGCTCAAGAGGGGGGCAGATGAGGGTGATGTAGAATGATATGCTGAGGTAACAGAAGCGGTGGCAAAACCGGTGGAGGATGGCAGAGACATTCAAGCAGGGCAGTTACATCAACTGTGAGGACTAGCTGGTGTAGCTCTCTGCCCATGGTGATCATGCAGGGACTTGCACCACTTCATAAAGGAAACGAAACTCAAGGCTGGGGGAAGGTCAAACAAAAGATAGCTCTGTTGGACAAAGGCCACTGAGGGTTTCCTTCACACAGTTATTAGAGGATTAAGTGAAAAAGAGCTTACAACCTGGAAAGGAAGGTATTCTGCACCACCAAGTACTTGGACTAAGGATGTCCTTCTCTGAATTCCAGACTTTGCTGGTGGTCACTGCCCTGAGGGGGACACCTAAGCTTCTCTAGGGACCATGGGTGAGCTGGCAGTATGTCTTCTTTCCCTCAGAAGCAAGTTACAAAGGGACTGAAAACTGGAGACAACCTCTCCCTATACTGTGCTGCTGGAAACTGGGGTTCCTGGGTGCCAGATGGAAGTGGGGGTTCAGTGGAAAGACCTGACACTGAGCCCTAACACCTTCACCCCAGGGCAGCTGAAAGGGGCTGCACTTGGACTTCTGCTGTCTGCTTTTTGAGAGATCTCATTATGGTGCCAGACTGGACTAGACTCCTGGGTCCACTTTCACCCTTGAGACTGGTCTAGACTCCTTCTCTCACCCTTGAGTGCTGGGACTTCAGGGTCCCAGGTCACCTGGCTAAAGCTTCTTGTTTATTTGTCCTCTTTTCCCCCCGCCCTTTCTCTCTCTCATACATACACGTATACACCTTAACATGTCTGTGCAAAATGTACGAACCACTCTCAACCACCACAGTGAGTAGCTACTTTCTGGGAAAATGGTGATGTGAACAACAGTTCTTTCAGGTAACACCTACTGAACAAACTCCTCTCTCAGCACCCTAATTGTCCCCTTGCCCCCATCATAGCTTCAGGGCTGTAGAATAAGACAGCAATGAACAGCAGGAGCCGGCAGCCACCGCTTAAAGCCGGGCTAGCCACCAGGGACACTACTCTTCGTCACCCACTGTCATGATTTCCAACCTTGCTCAACACTCATACACACCTGTCGCACTGGGCTCGATTAAGTCTGACCTCTGAGGCCATGTCCCGGGGAGCCGAGCAGGTAGAGTGCTGGGGCTGTGCTTCAAGGCAGCCTCGCCTCTACTGAAAGCCTCATTCCTTCATTAACAGCATGGCCTGGGAAGTGGCTGCACTGTAGACATCAGTTTCCTACCTACCAGAGGGAGGAATAGCACCTAATCCCTCATGAAGATGAGGACATTTTTGAATGTCAGGCTCTGCGCCAGGCCTTTGTGTTATCCCATCAGCAATCTGTAAGCCAGGAATACCCGACCCTCCCTGTTTTTAACCTTTATCACAGATGTCAGACAGAGAAGCAGAGCAGTAGAAAGACCCTGTCCCCATCATCTGCCTTCACCCTGTATCAGTGTGTGTTCAGCTCCGTTTCATCTGGACCCCATCTCCACCCTAGACACCATGTCATGGTATAGAATGTTACCTATAAGGAAGCTAAGGCTCAGGGACAAAACTAGCAATGACATACCACTCACCACTTACAGGCCCTTGTTCAATACACGCTGCAATTAACTATTTAATATGCAGGGAGGTTTGTCTGCATGTCTGTGTGAGCACCACGTGTGCACTTGGTGCCTCAGGAGACCAGAAGAGGTCATTTGAGCTCCTGAAACCGTAGTTGCAGACAGTTGTGATCTAGGACCATGGGGGTGCAGGGACTCAAACCTGGGTCTTTAGGAAGAGCTAAACCATCACCCCAGCCCCTCAATACACATTTAATCCTCCTAGAAACTCTATTAGTAGGAACAGCCAGATAGCTCAGTGGGTAAAGGCACTTGCCACCAAGCCTGAGAATTTGAATTTGATTCCCAGAATCCACACAGTGAAAGGAGAAAACTGACTCGTTAGCTGTCCTCTGACCTTTACATGGGAACCGTGGCACATGAGACCCCTCCTCCAAATTAAGTGTAAATAAATTAACAACTCCTATTACTAGTCACTAGCACCCCCATTTTGGAGATAGAAAACTTGATCCACAGCCGTAGTAACTTGCCCAGGTTCATAGGTAGAAACTGAACAGTGGCTTGATCTTGGGCACAGCTCTTCCCTTCCACAGCTGTCACCTCAGAATCAAAGTGAAAGAAGATGCACGAAACACCCGGTTTGGCATGGTCACGTATCATTTCAGATTCTGGCTCTGCTCTGCCTAGGTGAGTGGGTCAGGCAGGCCTGCCTGCCAGCCACACCACAATTGCTGTGAGCCTTATCTCATGCTCAGCCCTGGATATTCTCAGTGCTTATGGTTGGCTCTGCCCCCTGCCCAACCCTGAAGAGGTCACTTACCCAGGATGGAAACCGGTGCAGTGGGGGTGTAGGGGGCTTGTTCTCCAGTTCCACTTCCTCCAGTTCACTTCTGCAGGACTTTAGGCTCTTTCTTTCTTCCTGCTTCCCTGCTGGAGGAAGCTCCTCCATCTCCATCTTCTCTGCTTCTTCCCGGACTTTAGCTCTGGCTTCAGCCTTGGAGAAGCCAGATGAGTGGAGGGCTGACAGGGCCCCAATCTCAATGTTTACCACATGGTCAAAATGACCAGGGCCCACCTGGGGCTGACTATGGTGCCTTTTGGCCACCTGGAAGCTGTCCCGGGGAATGCTGGGAGCCCGCACCTTTGGCAGTGTCAGGCTACTCCCAGGACCACCTTCCCTGGCAGAGATCTTGGTCCCAGGGAATGTCCCTCCCTGAGCAGTGACCAGACCCTCCCTGCAAGAGGCTGACCCATGTTTGGGGCTGCCGGGCTTCATGAACTGCTGACTGGGAGAGTCTTCTCTCTGAAGATGAGATTTAAGGGTCTTGGCCTCTGCTATTTCCCCAGGATGGACCATGGTGAAACTTAAATCCTCGAGACTTCTGGCTTCTGACAGAAAGTCCTTGCTCTGCAGGGTACCCAGAGAAGGTGTAGGCACTGCCTCCTTCAAAATTTGGGTGTGGGGATTACTGTCTTGCTCCACAGGCTGGGTCCCTGGCCCTGAAGAGACAGGATCTTCCGCTGGGGTTCCCTCAGGAGCGACTAGCCGCTCCTCTGAAGGTGTCATACGAAGATCTGTGGGTGAGGCAAAGCCAGGCACATCCATTGAGAAGTCTTTCATTCTGTCTTGCACGTCTTGGTGTGCATACAAACACCTTGCCTTCTTACCCTCAAGAGCATCCTGAAGGGCTGCCACCTGCTCCACTAGCTGCTGATTACACGTCTTCAGGTGTTGATTCTCCATTTCAAGCTGGGCAAAAAGAAAATGAAAGTTGAGAGGGCTGTGTCACTCAGCAGAGCACTTGCCCAGAGCTGGAGGCCTGGGTTTAATACCTAGCAGTAAGGAAACAGAATGCCCAGCCCCTGCTTGTTCATTTGCATAATCCAAAAAGGACCAAAAGTACACATCTTTGAAAAATACTATGTGGTATCATTTCACAGGCCCTGTACACACACATTCTTGCTCTCATGCTCTCTCTCTCTCTCTCTCTCTCTCTCTCTCTCTCTCTCTCTCTCTCTGTGTGTGTGTGTGTGTGTGTGTGTGTGTGTGTGCGCATACACACCATGACTTGGATCTGTGTTTTTGTTTTTGTAGACGAGTCTGTGTAGCCTGTGCTGTTGTCCTAGAACTGTTCATTTTCTTTCTTTCTTCTTTTTAAAATTGTGAAATACACCACATACACAGAAAGCCATCTCTCGCTTGAGTGGGTTGCTGAAAGGATTCTGAAGCTGCTTAGTTTAACAGACAGCAGTTGTCTATTAAACTAAGCCCAACACACTTTTCTCGAACACTTTGCATCAAGGGCCAGACAGTGGGGTTGGGGGCATTTATTCTGTCCCCAAGAACTCACAGTCCAGTGGGACTGTTTGTTTGCTGGTGATGCTGTAGTGTCTAGTCCCGGCTTCCTGAACCCAGCTGTAGCCAGTGATGAACTACAAAACCCACGGCGAGAGGAAAAGGGGCTGTGAGAGCAGACAGCCAGAGGAGCTCGGTGCGAGCAGCTTGTCTGGGGTGAGAAGAAGTTTTGGAAACAGGTGATGAGGGACACACAATATGCTGTACTGTGTGTGTGTGTGCTTAGCACCTCTGCAGTGGATATTAATGAACAGTTAAAATGGTAAAGTTTATGTATACTTTATCACAAGGTTTTTGAGTCAGAGTTTCACTGTATAGCCCAGGCTGGCCTCAAACTCACAGATTTCTGCCTCCCAAGTGCTGGCATTGTGTGTCACAACATCAAGACTGACCACAATTCTTAAAAAAAAAAAAGGTTTATTTTTAGTTTGTGTGTGTGTGTGTCTGTCTCTCTGTGTGTCTGTGTCTCTGTGTGTCTCTGTGTTTGTAGAAGCCAGGGAGTTGGAGCCCCTGGAGTTGGTGGCACAGCAGTTGTGAGCTACTCAACTCAGGTATTGGGAACCGAACTCAGGCCCTCCGCAAGAGCAGTGCCCTCTCTTAACCACTGAGCCGTCTCTCCAGCCCACGCTCTACAATATTTTTTAAAAAGAGAAAGGAGAAAGGATAAACGGCATCGTGAGTGTGCTCAATGAAAAGAAGCTGAGAGGATTCTGGAAACTTCCTGTTTCTAATCCCTTTTCCCAACCTCAAATCCAGGAGCAGGTTAGAAGGAGGCATCTGGAAGGCTGACCCAGACCAAAGGAAAAGGGAAATGATTAGAAAGACAAAGTAGAGAAGGGGAAAATGGAACTGGGTGTGTCTGAACCTCAGCCCTGCAGGACCCTGGTTCACAGAATGAAGGTCAGGCAGAGGCTGGGCCCAGCAGGACCCTCAGGCTGAGGTTTTAACTCACCTCTGCTAACTTTACTGTCACCCATTCCTTGATCTTTGCAGCTTTTTCTTGAACAATTTTGGCTTCTTCAGCTCTTGTCTGCTTCTGCAAAGAGACAGCCTTTGGTTAATTATAGCAAGAAGAGAAACCCAGTGATGGGACGTGGTGCCGCAGCAAAGAAAATTAATTCCATTACACTTTTTAAAAACATATTCTTTTTGGGCATGACACCCAGACACATATATTCTCAGTACTTAGGGGCTGAGGCAGGTGGATCCCAAGATTAGACTGGACTATACAACAAAATCCTGATTAAAACAAGTAAAAGTTAAAATGGGAAGGACTTTTTCCTAAGCATAATACAAATTCTAAAAACCCATGGAAGAAAAAAAAAACTAATAATAAATACATGTATCATCACAATAAGTTACTGTGTGGCAAAAGGGAAGCAGCTGAAGAAACTGAAACACCAGTGGAAGGCGGCCATGGTGGTAGGCAGTGTGCCCTCCCCTGTACACAAGGCTGAAGTGGGAAGAGCAGTTAAGCACAGGTTCAAGACCAGCCTGGGCAAATATAGAGACCTGTTTTCAAAATGAAACAAAAGACTGGTTAAGGATGATTTATAACAAAAACAACACACAAAGGGGTATTTATCATGAACAGTCAAATAAACATGCGAAGGATATGAACAGAAAGTCAACGAAGAAAGAACCCATGAAAGGTTGTGAAAACACAATCATGGTTTTAAGCATGCAGATACAGAGGACATCATCTCCCTCGATCAGACTAATTTGATATTACCCCCAAATGTCAAGAGTACTGGGAGCAACGCTAGCACAAACATGCAAGGTTAGACAACATCACTTCACACATGCATACCCTTGGCCTAACAGAGCCACTACATAGGAAACACTCATTGAAATACTATTTGAGAAAGCAACACAACATAGGAATCCAAAACCTGAGCTACCCTGAGTGCCCACTGACAAGAGTTACTTAAGTAAACATGGCACAACCACAAAATGAGAGTCTGATACACAGAGACCAGAGAGAGTGGGAAGGGACGCTGGGGAGAGAGGTTAATGCCACTTAGCATTTAGACCCTTCTGGATGTTGTGGGGGTTTTTGTGTGTTTTGGTTTTTTTTTGTTGTTGTTTTGTTTTTTACTATAGCATACATTATCCCTACTTTTTTTTTTTTTTAAGAGCTAAATGAGCATAGAAGCAGTATTTCTCAAAATAATCAATGATTGAAAAGGTGTTCATCTAGCCAGGCCTTTTGTTCCAGCACTAGGAAGGCAGGCCATCAGATTTCTGGGTTTGAGGCCAGGCTCAACTGGGTTTGATTTCTGGGTTTGAGGCTCTGGGACAGCCACCACATTATAGTGAAAACTGAGCCGAGTGGGAGACCAGTCATGCACCAGGACCACCATGCTTGAGAGTGTGAGTCTGAGTGTCAGTGCTGGGGGAGAGCTTAAACACAAGCCTAGAATGAAATGAAATGAGAGGTTTGACTACATGAAACTTTCCTGCTATAAAATACCAGGCACTGAACCTATCTCTCTGGGCTTGAGTCTACTCCACCTCTAAAATGAAAGATAAGCTATCCCTCTCTTGTTGGGTCATTCTGAGTTGAAATAAGAGTACAGAGTTCAGTGCTTATAGCACAGGTATCAGCTAGCTTATGATGAGAACTACTTCTGGACCTAAACAACATGAAGCAAGTGTTGGCCCCTGAGTTGTTCAGAACTGAGCAGAAATGACTCTTGTTAAACTAGGGGAGACTGCCTGACAATTCTCAGATGTCAGACACAAGCTCCAAACCAGAAGGCTGTGGAAAGGATCTGGGAATGAAGACCTCAGATCAGTAATTCAGACCTGGAAGGACCTTAAAGGCCACCTAGTTCAAGGCTGGTAAACAGTAGCCCTGAGGCCAAGCGCAAGTCTTCCACCTGTTTGTCTCCTACATATTTTTTATAGATAAAGATTTATTGGAACACAGCCATGCCCACTCATGTACAGATCATCACTTTTTATTTCACACTCTAACAGCAGAACTGGGCAGTTGCAACACTGACGATATGGCTTGCGTTCTTTGGCTCTATACAAAAAGCTAGAGGACTTCTGTTCTCTAACATCCGCTCAGTACAGGCTGATCTTTCCCTACTGATTATAATCCTAACCTGGGAGCAAGTCATTCTACCCCACCAACCATCAGAATGCTGCTACTTCTTCCGACTCTGAGCCACTCAAAGGAAAAAACATTTCTAAAATCAGTGCATACAAGCAACATCCAGTAAGGGAGTGTTCAGTGGGTATTGACAATTTCCATTCACCCACAATGACTCGAAGGGACTGCTTAAATCCACTGGAACCTTTACAGCAAATACACATGCAGATAAGTCAGTCTCTCAACTCTATCCTTGGGCTTGTTGTGGGGAATGGATGGCAAGATGGCACCAGGGAAAGCTGAGTAGATGAGGCCAATGACAAAGGAGATGGAACTGCGACATGTCCATAATCCCAGAAATTGGAAGGTAGAGGAAGGAAGATAAGGAGCTCAGAGCCAGACTGGGCTACATGATGGTGCTTATAAAACCTTGAAGGGAGAAGTCTGGGCACAGGAAGTAGCAGAAAGAAGGGCCAGAGGGCTTCTGGAAGCAAGAATGTTAACTTGCTTCCATACTGGACAGTGGTGTGTTAGGCTCCCATGTACTCATGGGAAGTCTCCGTTTTCAGTGGGAACTCTGTTCTCTGCCTGTTCGGGTTCATTGAGAAACTGACCAACCAGCTGCAGACAATCCAGTCCTATCCCATTTCAGTCACACTACAGCTGAGTATCAAGTAGCTCATGATGGCCTGGCACAAGTCCACCACAGAGCCAGAAAAGATCTCCTTACCAAGTCCCAACCACATGTCTGATATCGTACACAGATACCTAGAGGTAATTATTCCCCAAACCTCAGAGGTTTCATAACCTCCATTGTATAAAGGTGTGAGTGACTCAGGCAATTTCCCTAGAGAGCAACAAGCAGCTGAGGTGACGTTCCCCAGGGGTCTACTTCCTCTCTATTTCCCTAGCTTCTAAGGAACAGATGAAGAAGGTGCTAATGATTGCCAGGTAAAAGAAGTCACATGAAAGAATGAGTTCCCAGTCACTCCAGGGCTCAAGCTCAGGTCCTAGAGACAGCGAGGCCCACTGATGCAGATGTGAGAGGCAATGAAGGCGCTGCCTCACATTAGCCCCTACCTGCTTCTCCAGCTGTGCCTGCAGCTGGCTGATGAGCTCGTCTTTGCCTTGCACGGCTTTCAGCAATTCTTGGTACTTTTGATGCAAGCTACCTGTGGAGTCCACGCTCTTCAGATTGGACAGTTTTATCTTCTCTTCCATCACACCCACCTAAAAAATACCAACAAGTGCTCATAAGGGCTCAGATCACTCAGGAACTATGTGTAATGGCCAATACAATATGAGATAGGCTAACCCCTTGATACTTCAGGGGAATCTGGGCCAATTAATGAAATGACCAGTGCTACCTTAATCTGAGCCAAAGAAGGAACTAACAACTGAGAACTCATTTTGGCTACTCTAAAAAGACCAGTTACATCAGGGGCTGAGCAGCTGGCTTCAGGAAGGCATCTGCTCCCACGCCACTAGGGCAGAGGTACTTGCACTCACAGGACATCTATGTGCTTCCTCATAGTTCCTAACCCCCTTAGAGTTAGACAGGGCCATGCCATTCATCAAAGGGCTGTAAGTAGAACAACACATATGTCAGGCTTGGAGTATTTAGAGTTTTGTTGTTGTGAGACAGGGTCCTACTCTGTAACCCCAATGACCTTGAACTAGCTGTATTGTTCTGAAGTATTTAAACATCTGGTATATGGGTACGCAGTAAATTCTCTCCAATAGCAACCAAGAAGGCTGTGTGTTCCAGGCAGGAGCATTCATACACTGACATTGTAACATGACCGTGTAACCTACATACGTGTTGTGCTGTCCTGGGATGCATACATACTCATAGGTTGTATATACCTGTGTAAGATCCAGCTAAAAGACAATGGAAACTCTTTTACTAGAATCCTGAATGACAGGGGAAGCCAGATGGGTGTGTACCAGTCATGAGGACATGGTAAACACAGACTGCAGTTTCAGTTTGTCCCTCAGCACAGTGAAGCCAGTTTGGACTAATATATAATATAATATAATATAATATAATATAATATAATATAATATAAT
>NW_021604585.1:8392498-8409085 GCF_004785775.1 Grammomys surdaster | reverse complement strand
TAATATAATATAATATAATATAATATAATATAATATAATATAATATATAATATATAATCCCACTCACTACACGGAGTCTCCTTCATTAGCTCAGAAAGCTCCTAGTACCTTGATGAGTTTCAGCCCCACTCTGACTGCAGGTTCTTCTTAAGAGTGTGCCTATGTGACCCTCATGCAGAGTTACCTGAGTTTCTGCATTTTCAGCTCTCTGCTCAGCCTCCAGCAGCCTCTGCTCCAGCTCCTGCATCTGTTCAGACAGAGGGAGGAGAAATATTGGTACCAGGTCCTGGTGATGAAAGTAGTATCAGGGCACTCAAGTGCACAGACACCATACTCAGGCCAGACTTCAAGTGCCTGTGTAAATGGCTCCGGGATATCAGGCTAGAGATTTTTCATGGCAATTCTCAGCAGATGATGTGTCATGGCTGCTGTCATCACTACAGGACAAAAAGCCACTGTGTAGGATAGCAGGTCACTGCCATTTTTCCTGAACACCGCTGCCCCAACCCTGCTTTGGTCCCCTCTCTCTGGGGCCTCTTTTTTCTCTGCACTGGGTGATGGATAGGTCATGCTGCTGTCTGCCCATGTGCCAGCTCAGACCATGCTTCCATACGTGTCCACTTTCTGCCACCGTAAGGGAATGCTTCCCCCACCCCACGTATCTGACCAGCTGGGGACATGGCATTTATGAGTATCCTCTTACTTGAGTTCACTGATTTTAAAGAAATAGAAAAAGGCCAGCTATGGTGGCGCACACCTTTAGTCCCAGCACTTGGGAGACAGAGGCAGGTGCATTTCTGTGAGTTCATGGCCAGTCTGGTCTACATATCAAATTCCAGGACAGTTAGAGCTACACAGTAAGATTGTGTGGAAATGGGAGTAGGAAACAAATGAAAACATTATTCAAGCATTTGTATGTTTGTGTATGTGCTGGGGATCAAAGGAAACTTCGGGGCATGATGATCCACCAACTCCAACATTAGAAAGGATGCTGGCTAAGCAGGTAAAAGCATTCCCTGGGCAAGCATTTGCTGACAACCTGAATTCTGTCTCTGCAAACAGATGTGGTGGTTCGAATCTGTAATCCCAGCACTTCTATCATGAGATAGGGTCCAATAAGAGGCAGAGACAGACCTGGCTGGCCAGGAATGAGCCAGCTAGTGCAGAGGGAGAAAGAAGGGCAAGAGACAAATCCTGAAGGTTGTACTCTGACCACAGACACACACACAGAGACACACAAAGATACACAGACACACAGAAACCCTCACACACATGCACACAAAATAATAAAATGCATTTTTAAAATTCTATCTTGCACGGGGCATAGCAGTGTACATTTGCAATAACAGTCCTGAGAGGTGGAGACGGAAAGATAAAAAAGCCAATACTAGGGCTGGAGAGATGGCTCAGTGGTTAAAAGCACTGTGTGCTCTTCCAGAGGTCCTGAGTTCGATTCCCAGCAACCACATGGTGGCTCACAACCATCTCCAACGGGATCTGATTCTCTCTTCTGGCATGCAGATGTACGTGCAGATAGAACACTCACAAACAAAATAAATAAATAAATCTTTTAAAAAAATTCCAAGACTAGCACATACAAAATTCTTGACAGCTTTGGCCACAGAAGAGCATGTCTTAATAAGTAAATAAATAAATGAGCAAATCAAAACAAACAAACAACAAAATATATACTGGGCCAGCTAGATGGCTCAGCAGATGGAGGATGCTTGCTGTGCAAGCCTGGTGATCTGAGCTCAGCTCTGAAACCAGGTAAAGGTAGAAGGAGAGTTGGGTCCACAAAGTTGTCCTCTAACCTCCACACATGGGCCATGTCATGTGTACCCACACAAACACATCATGTAATTTAAAAAACAAAACCACCTCTTTCCCTCCTTCCCTCCCTCCCTCCCTCTCTCCCTCCCTCCCTTCCTCCCTTCCTCCCTCCCTTCTTTGCTGGTTGGAGGTGTAGTCAGTGGTAAAGCTCTTGCCTAGCATGTACTTACATGGAACTTACACAGAGATCTGGCTGCTTCTGCCTCCCGAGTGCTGGGATCTTATGCAGGGGTGCTAATTCTGGAATCTTACGCAGGGGCTCTTCAGGGACAAGCTCTAAGCTGCAGCCTAAGGGACAGCTCATGGCCAACAGGACACCCCTTTGCAGCCCCCACAAGCTCATAGCTTGGTGTGGAGTATAGGTTCTCCCTCATCTGGCACACCTCTGTGTGCTGCATGAACCACTTACCATTAACTCACATTCTCATGTCAAAGGTCCTGTGCCTTCTCTGAGATGGTGCAGCTGCTTCCCCTCCCTCCTGCCCCAGGGCCATTACACACCTACATTGTTCATTCATGTGAGGTGCACCTCACCCTTCTCTTTGTGTCTGGGTAGACTCAGAGCCCTTCCCTTTCCAAACTCCGGCCCTCACCCCACTGCTCACTGAGGACTTGACTTCTCCAGAAATTTAACTTTGTCTCCCTTGGCTTGATGTTTATGAGACAGTAAGCAATTCCCTGTGTCTTTTCACAGGCATACCTCAGCTACAATTCTGCTTTCCTTGAGCAAAGGTGGGAAGGGAAGAAGAGAAGCTGTGCTGGTGTGGGCCAGGGAACATCACAGAGAGCTGCAGATCATGTTTGAGGCCCCAAGGGTCTCTCTTCTGAGGCTGCTTTTCCTTGAATCAAGAAGACACAGCTACTTTCGGTAACCACTGCATCTGAGGAGCAGTTGGGGGATGCTCCTCCAAAGGTCCAGGTAAACCTCAAAGTTGTACCCACAGGTCTCTCAACAGGTGAGAAGGACCAAGGGCATGTGCACGTTCTCCCTTCACCCTCGACTGAATTGAGTCATCAGAAACAAATTACTCAGCTCAAGCTCGGAGAGAGGGCTGCTTGTCCCAGACTCGTTTAGGTCAAACGACACGGTCCTAGGCCAGTGCCCCCTAGCCTCCAGCCATTTCACACTGCACAGAACAATTCTGCAGGGATAGAGGTAGCTGACCCACCCATAAAATCTTCTAGGTGGCTGGAGGGAGGGCTGAATGATAGACAGTGGTGCTGACCAACTCAATATTAAATAGTTGTCACTTCAGCTCTGGGCAGGTTAAATCACTTGAGATTCTGAAACCTGGAAGCAAGACTGAGGCCAGGGAGCTGCACAGAAGTGCAAGCCTCACCATGTCGTGGCTGTTGGACAGAAATGAAGAGCTTCCTGCTGCCCTGGTCCTTCTAATAGAGTTCCTGTTTGCCTTGGCTAACCAGTGTTGAGGGTTTTGTCCTCCTGAAAGAATCTAAGTAATGCAAAGACTGAGAGTCTTCTGAATACAATGAACTGTTGAATAGGAAGGTCTTGGCCCCTTGACAAGTTTCCCAGGTGGTTAGACTGTAGTTCTAACATCTGTTCTTGGCTCAAAAGCCATATGCTTCCTTAAAAAATTATTCACATTTATGACCTTCCACAATAACTGTCTGACATTTTCTAATTTTGTCATATGGAAAAATTTGTCTTAGCCAGGCTGTCGTGGTAGTGCATGACTTTAATCCCAGCACTAAGGAGGCAGAGGCAGGCAGATCTCTGAGTTCAAGACCAGCCTGGTCTACATCAGCGAAACCCTGTAAAGCCATCCAGAGCCAGTCACCTCCTGTCAGCCACTGGCAAGCAGCTCTGCCCCACAGCTGCTGATGGTCCTGTTGCTAACCCGCCCTGTGATTAACTTTTCAGGACACTTGGCGCTCCAGAGAACTTTGCACTCACTTCTATGCTTCTTTCGGGGTGAGGAGGAAGTCCTAACACTAGCTTCTGAACATTGAATGATTTTTAAATATGTAGAACTACTTGTTTCCCCCTTTATTGAAAGATTTACTGTTTGTGTGAATGTATGAGTGGCTAAATATATGCATGTACACAACATGAGTGCTTGGTGCTGTGGAGGCCAGAAGAGGGCATCAGATCTCCTGGGTCTGGAGTTACAGGCAGTTATAAGCTGCCAGATATGTAAACTGGGAACTGAACTCAGGTTCTCCGAAAGAGTAGCAAGTGCTCTTAACCCTGGAACCATCTCTCCAGTCCTCCCTTGTTTAAAAGGAACTTTTGAGGGACTGGAGACATAGCTCAGCAGTTAAAAGCATTCCATGCTCTTGCAGAGAACCTGGGTTTGATTCTCAGCACCCACATGGTGGCTCACAACTGTCTATAACTCCAGTTCCAGGGGATCCAAAGTCCTCTTCCAACCTCTGTGGATGCATACATCCATGTAGACAAAACGCTCACACATATAAATATAAAGTGAAATAAATTTTAAAAGAACTTTTATTTTGGTTGATGAGACTGAGACTCTACCTATGTAGTCCAGGCCATCCTCAAACTCACGATCCTCCTGCCTCAGCCTCCTGAGTGCTGAGATTAAAGGCCGTGTGCACCACAGCACTCAGCTTTTGACAGGAGAAAAGCATCATGGCCATCTGTGTATCTTCTGTTGTACTCAATACTGGCCTGAATGAAGAGAAATTTTAAATGTTTGTGTTCATGAAGACAGACTTTCTGCATTGCTGCTGGAGTGCTTGCTCGCAGGTGTGATCATGCTGACACGGAGTGCTCACTCGCAGGTGTGATCATGCTGACACTTCTGAAGTTTAAACCCTCCTTTCACTGATGCCACAGCTTCCCCACACCTCCAGGAGGCACACCTGGAGCTGTGACCTCTATGGGCAGGCCGCTCTGCATCTGGGTTCCCTTCCTCCTCTCAGAAGGTTCCCTAAGACCATGTCCTCAGCTGTCCTCTTGTGTGTGGGTCCCTCCTGACGAGTCAGCCAAGGTGGTGTCAGGTTTACACGTCTGTCAAGGATCCGCGTTCACCAGCTGCAGTTACAACTCATCAGCTCCCGAGGACTTGGCAGTAGCAATCTGATGAAAAGCACTTGGCACCAATCTGGTATTCAACTCCTCATGTCCACAGCAACTTGTGACACATGGCAGCACTGTGAAATACCAACCCCACAGCAGTGGAGTAGCAGGCACTCTCCTACACCCAGTACTGCCTTGCCAAGAGTGACCTGAGCTAAGACCTGAGGTGAGACTCAACTGTCCCTCGGAAAAGGGGGCTCAAGCCAGGTGTGGGAGTGCACTTAGGAAACGGTGGCAGAAGCAGAAGTTCAAGGTTATCCTTGGCTACTTAGAAGTTGAAAGCCAGCCTGGGCTCCGTGAGACTGTCTCAAAACAACAACAAAATCCTCCAAAAGCTGGGGGTGTAACTCAGAAAAATAAAGCATTGCTTACCATGTACAAAGCCCTGGGCCTGGCTCCCAATACCCCAAAGTTCCTGCCCAACATTCTTTTTTTTTTTTTTTTTTTTTTGTGTGTGTGTGTTTCAAGACAGGGTTTCTCTGTGCAGCTCTGGTGGTTGTCCTGGAACTCACTCTGTAGACCAGGCTGGCCTCGAACTCAGAAATCCGCCTGCCTCTGCCTCCCAAGTGCTGGGATTAAAGGCGTGCGCCACCACCGCCTGGCTTACTACAACCTTTTACACACTGGACAAAACAGTACAGGCAAAAGCAAAGGTTTGAGGGTCTACCTGATGTCCTCAGTGTGGCTTTAGAATTCTACATCAGTCTCCTGAGTGCTTCGGTCACAGGTAGATTTAGCCCCTGACTAGACTGTTTCTTACTTTTCATACATCAGTGCTACTATACGTATTTCTTATATGTCACTTATGACTGATAAGTTTAGATTTATTTCTACCATTGCACTTTTGTCCCTTCTGCAGTCCTCTCTCCTTTTGCTTGTTTTTTGAGCCAAGATTTCATGTAGCCCAACCTGACCTTGCTATGATCCTTCTGCAAGGAAATCAGGAGGTGAATTCCTCCTGAGTGCTGGGATTACAGGCATCGTCTACCGTACCTGGCTTATATTCCCCTTTCTGTACGTCCTTTCCTATTTACCATCTGTATCCAGGAGACTTTCTTTATTCCATTTCCTCACTGGAGTGATCTCAGTTAGTGTATAACTTATTTTTACTCGTTATCACTTTTATTATTCCAGACTCAAAGCTGATTACTGAGCCAGTAACTCGGTGGTAGAGTGTTTATGTAGCATGTATAAGGTCCTGGGTTCTATCCCTAGTACCACAACATGAGAAGGCAGGGGGAAGGACAGAGAGAAACAGCTGGGTTTTTATGTGATAGGTTCTCTCCTCTGCAAAATAATACACCCAACTTGTAGCTGAGCACATGGTTGTTGAGAATAAAGACATTTCCCAGCCTTCTTTGATGCTGAGTATGACCAAGTGACTAAGATTTGGCCAGTGGGATCTGGGCACATGGAACATGAGCAAGCTCTGGATCATACACTTAGAAGGAGAGGGTGGGACCACGGGCACCAAGGTGAACCATCGTCCAGCTCAGGGCTGGACTGCTTCTGTCTGGGAAGTTACACATGACAGACACAAGCACGTGTCTGTCTAAGCCGCTGTTTGGTTCTAACAGCAGCCACACGGTTAAGTAACTAAAACCAGAAGACAGAGATGTTTAAGTTTTGTATCCTGTTCTCATTCCTTGTGTTCTCTGAATCTGTGGCTTCACCTCTCTTCTCAAGCTTGGAATGTTTGTAGGCATTTGCTTTTCAAACAATCCCTCTCCTCCGTGTTCTTCTCCATGGCTGTTAGGGAGTGTGATTTGGAATAGACAGGTTCTCAGCATCCTGTATTCACATTTTGCTCTATCTGTGTTTGTGTGTGTGTGTGTGTGTGTGTGTGTGTCTGTGTGTGTGTGTATGTGTGTCTGTGTGTGTGTGTGTGTCTGTGTGTGTGTGTATGTGTGTCTGTGTGTGTGTCTGTGTGTGTGTGTGCGTGTGTCTGTGTGTGTGTGTGTGTTGTTTTCTTGGTGACTTCCTCTGGTGTCTCTGGCTGTTCAGACCTTCTGGGAGAGCACCTACCTGCCATGCACGAGGCACTGGGTTTGATCCTAGTAATAGGCACACAGCCCATCGTACCGTGACCAACCCGATATTTAACCTATCCACTGAAAAACTAATTTCAGTGAGGAGACTTTCTTAAAGGTCTATCTGGCTTTTAAAGTCAGCCTGGTCTTTTTGATACAGTGTTGTTCTTGTCTCAAGTTTTCAGTTTCTTTATTCTATCATCAGTAGTTTTTAATGAATTAATTTACAGTCTCGTGTCCATGGTTGTATCATTAGAAGTCCAACTGTCTCTTACATATGTGAATTCTTACTAACTATAGATTATCCCCTCGGCACTAGTCATTTTGGATATTACAGTCATCTTCACTAATTCTGGTTCCTGGGGACTCCTGTGTGATCTGCATTGAAGTCTTGTTTCTCCAAATCAATTGAGTCTGTTCCTACAAGTTTCTCCTGTGTCACTCCTGACCCAAAACCCAGGTTCTTAAATCACACAGCTGTATAAATCCAACTGTAAAGCATGGTTCTTCCTAGAGCCTTAAGTCTGAGAAGCTTCCGCCATCTCCTGGTGCTGGTGGGCAATCTTTTTTTTTTTAAAAGAATTATTTATTTTATGTATATAAGTACACTGTAGCTGTCTCCAGACACACAAGAAGAGGGCATAGGATCCCATTACAGATGGTTGTGACCCACACTATGTGGTTGCTGGGAATTGAACTCAGGACCTATGGAAGAGCAGTCAGTGCTCTTAACTGCCGGGCAGTCTCTCTAGCCCAGCTCCAAGCAACCAAACCTCATCTGACTCCCCAGATGTAAACACTCCAACCTGAAGCCTTGTGTGACCACCAGGCGGCTAGCCACTTACAGTCTCACTCCTTCTTTGTCCCTCTGTGTCCTCCTCTGGGGAGGCGTCTTGCTGTGAGCTGTTTCTCTCTCCTTCCTCCAGAGTTACCATGGACTCCATTCGAGGTGCTCTTGTTTTATCTGAGGCTATTTCATTGTCGAGCTTTTTATTTTAGAAGTCTTCTCCCTGAGATGTATTTCTGCCTCCTTGGCTGAGCAGAGCCCCCTTCCAGTTTCTTTCCCTTACTCCCTCCCCCAACACCACAGCCTAAGGCAAGCTCCTCAAACTTTATACTGACAAAACCATTTTCTAGGAGCCTGTTAACCAGACATTAACAGCACTCCGAAGACTTAGGACAAGAGGACTGAGCAACCCAAGAACAGACACCCTGAGCAAGCAACCCACCAGGTGACTCTGGCAAAGGGGTTCTGAGCACGCCATCCTTAGAGCCACTATCTTTCCCTGAAGTGGCAGTACCCACTGGCACCCTCAGGAACCGTATGCTGTCTGAACTAAGAAGACAATGCCAACAGACCCAAGTTCAAGAGTTCAAGTCCAGCCTAGTCTAAGGCCACGCCCCAGTCATGGGAATGCCAAAATGACACTAACCAGTTACTTTCCCAAACCCCAGGTTACAGGAGCACCAGAAGGAGCAGGTCATTTATTCCATTCTTTCCAGCTTTACTAATCAAAACTTGGACCTTACTTATAAGGGGTGAGCTGAGCTTTACCTTTGTACCAAGAAAGGATTGGCTAAGTACACTGATACTATAATCAGAACCATCAACAGAACAGTTAGTTGAGTCACTCACCTGCTTGTACCCACACAAATACATTTTAACTGCAAGACTCCATTCTCTAAACAGGTTATACTTGCGAAAGTCGGCCACTTGAATGTACCTTCCCAGAGAAATGTGACCACAGTGCTCAGGTTTGCAGCCCAGCCTACCTAAGTTTAGAAAGATAACACACCTGTTCACATTACTTAATTTGTGTCTGAACTCTTACATAAGTTATCAGATACATCTCAAAATAACTCAGAGGTATAATAACGCCCTGGCCAGAGAGGTGGAAGTTCACAGAGCCAGGCATGGCTCTTTCCAAACCTTGTTTGCTGTCCCCAGAAAATCAGGCACTTTCTGAGACTCTTCTGATAATATAAAGGATGGGCAGGAGGGTGGGGATTCCCATTGTCCTCCTAAAGAGTCGTCCAGCCCAAAATGTGGATAAAGTGTTAGCGGCAGTAGTAACAGCAAGAGAAATGATGACAAAGGTGATAAGCCACTAGGCTCAAAGCGACAGAGAACCAGGAAGACCTTATGGTTTTAAAATTTTAATTGTTTCTCACAATCTCACTAAGTAGCCTAGGTTGGCCTTGAATCCTTAGAAGAAGGGAGTGGCCTTGAACTCACAGAGTCCTGAGGGCCTCTGCTTCCCGAATGCTGAGATTAAAGCAGTGCTACGCTATGCTGCACCAGCCCAACTGTGTCATTCGTTTGTATATGGCACCTGAGGTGGCAGAGCCAGGAAAAATGTCAGATGACAGCTTTTGAGTTTTCATTTTTCATGAAAAAGTGTAGCAAAGTCTTAGGGAGCGAGTGAGCAAGCAAGAGAGAGAGAGAGAGAGAGAGAGAGAGAGAGAGAGAGAGAGAGAGAGAGAGAGAGAGAGAGAGAGAGAGAGTGTTCTGCCTGCCCCTGCCCTGGTCATGGTGGGAGGGAACTACCTGCTCTCCAGGGACTCACCTTGTCAGCCAGCAGCTCCCTTATCTTGCTGGCCTGAAGGCGGAAGCGGAAAAGCTGTGTTTCCAGAGAAAGGCAACGCTTCTGCCAGTCTATGCTGGCCACATCCACCTTGACTTCTGCCATGATGGAACCAACTTCAAATACTCCCGGGAGCTCCAAGATCCAGCACACTGAGAATGAAAAGATAAGAGAGTCTGAGGAGGAGAACTGTGAGGGAAGGACAAAAGGAGAGCAAAGGGCAGAGAAAACAGGGCGGGGACAAGGGTGGTTCCAACTGTCCCCACTGTGTCCCCTTCTCTCAGCTCAGGGCATCCAGTGCCAGGACCAGGAGGCTGAGCAGTTTCAGGACAAAACCCAAGACACCTTAAGAAGAACTTGGTTTCTTCTGACTATTGTCTGTTGACTGTTGCAATATATTTTAGTAAGTGATTCTTATGAAGAGTTTCAGGCTTTAGATTCTCTTAATTAGCATACAAAGCATTAGGTCTTATTTTCAAGTGGAAGCAGCTTCTGTCCACTCTCCTCCTCCACCCCACTGCCCCTCTTGGACCCACAGCACCTTCTTCCATCTCCTGTTACATGTTGTCTCTTCCACACCGCCCCTTCCTTTCCTCAGCTCCGCTTTTTGCTCTCTCATTCCCTTTCTAGTTTCCCAACTGTTGCTCAAACTCTCTCCTTGGAGAGATGTAAACAAACACCAACTCCTTCCTTACAGGGCACCAACCACAAACTGAAGATAATTCCACCAAAGTCCAACTTGGGAAACCAATGAATTTATCAGGCTTACTTACAGAACACAGGTAAAGGGTGCTTACAGGAATGTGGGTGACTACAAAGCCGTTTCACCCCAGCATGGATGACAACTTCCCTATAGCTGCATAGATGGCCTCTCCTCACTCTGGTTAACATTCCAATCTCTATACTCTAGCCCCACACGGCCATGTGAAATGAGGGCAGGAGGTGAGACAGAGCTTCAGGAATCTCAGGGGAGGGCCCAGTGACTCTTCCCAGCCCCTCCTTCTATGTGGGAACTTCAAGAGTCAACAATCCCCATCTGGGCAGGGGGCTGGGGTCACTTGCAAATACTCACAGCTGACGGGATGAGATGAAGGCTATTCAAGTTGGATGACGGGGCTCTACAAGAACCTATACCCACTCTTGCTCAAAACCTACACACACACACACTCTGAAAGCTAAGATCCATGTGTGAGATAAGAAGAGGGAGAGTCTTTCTGAGACGAGGTCACCTTGCTTAATATAATAATTTCCAGATCTATCAGTTTTTCTAAAGATTTCACACTTACACACTTTATTTACAGCTGAACAAACCTCCATTTGGCATACACCACCTTTCCATTAGCCACTCTCCGGCTGAACATTCAGGCTGGCTCCATTTCCTTTGTATTATGAACAGTATACTGGTAACATGGATGACCAAGTATGCCTGTGGTAAGATATGGAGTCCTTTGGGAAAATGCCCAGGAGTAGTACAGCTGAGTCATTTGGAAGTTATACTCTTAATTTTTGTATGACATTTTAAAAAATAAGGTGACTGCAGTTCGTGGTGTTCATATCCTCCTGGACTTGGTGCCATCCACCAGAACATGATGCACTTACCAGGCCACACCCTCAAAAACACCTGACTCTCCCTCCAGAAGCCGTCTACGTTCCGTAGCTCCTCAGTTAGGAGTGGAGGTTCATGAACACCTTCCCTGTTCTTAATTTCTTGAGAAACTTGCACAGTAAATTCTATATTGTAGTAGTTTCCATTTTCATTCCTATGAGCAATGACTCCATCTTTCTCCACATCCTCGTCAGCATTTGCCGTCACCTGCTTTCTGGATGGTAGCTATTCCAACCAGACAAGAAGTGAATCACAGGGCTCCCTTGTTCTTCATTTAATTGTGCGCTCAACTGCCATACTGTCAGATCCTACTCTAGGCTCTGGCGTTGAAGGAGAGGTCCCTGCCTTGAAGTTATCCATCATAACAGTCGCACAATCGATGTGCTGGACAAATAGGAGCAGGGAAACGGGCTGAGTACAGCAGAGGTGGGGGCCTTGATGTTTAAAAAACCCTTAGATTCCTCTAAAGTGAGCCACACAGCTAACTGGAGGCAGAGCTCTGATTCCTACTTCGGTCCTGACTCCATCTCTGTTGATGTTAGACGGGCTAAGAGTGGACAGGAAATAGGCTGTGGGTTTCCTTGACACTTTTCTGTTTAGCTGGGATCTTGCCAATTGTCATCGGTTCATCCTGACTGGGAACAAACTCTCATCCCCTTCAAGTCATAAGATGTAAACCAGAAGACTTCTAGATGTTTTGCTCCAGCCTCGGGTGAAAGCCACCTTTCATAACCCTAGCCAGGGGAATTTACCCAGAAGCCCCTTTCCTGTAGTTTAGACAAGAAAAAACTGGGTCAAGGATGAGAAAGGAAGCAGGCATGAGTGTGCCTGAACATGGAGACAGAGAGTGAGCCGGAGAGGGAAGCTGGAAGGTGCCATCAGAATCAGGACTTGCAAGTCTCCCAAGTAGAAAGTTGGTACTCTCAGCAGCAGGCGTAAAGAAAGCCTGGACCAAACCACAATCAAAGGTCACCTGAATACTGAATCACTTTAAGAAATGACTGTTAAAGCCAGGCCATGGTGGTGCAAACCCTTAAAACCAGCACTCAGGAGGCAGAGGCAGGGAGATCCGAGGCCAGCCTGCTCTATACAGTGAGTTCCAGGACAGCCAGACCAACACAGAGAAACCCCCTCTGTCAGAAGAAGAGGAGGAAGAGGAGGAGGAGGAGGAGGAGGAAGAAGAACAACAACAACAACAACTATTAATAGTTCTAAGTTGATAGTATTCTTTAATGTCACCTGTTAATGTTAAGTATTATATATGCTTTGTAGGGAAAATGATAAAATATCTTACGGTGACAGAGTGGGGTAAAAACATATGTCAAGTCAGATCTGTCAGAATGTGACAATTTGGGCTGAAGAGATGGCTCAGCATTTAAGAACACTAACTGTTTTTCTGGAGGACCTGGATTTAATTCCCAGCACCCACATGGTGACTCCTCACTATCTGTAACTCCAACTCCAGCGGATCCGAGTCCTTCTTCTACCCTCTGCTGATGCCAGAGCTTGGAGACAGGCACAGGGTGACAGGAATGTGGTGTAGACTCACATGCAGGCAAAACACCCATACACATAAAATAAAAAGTTAAAAATATATAGCTGTGACCTGGACAAGGGCAGCAGCAACGGATAAGAGAACACAGAAGGGGAAAACTCATGAGGCCTCAGCCCTAGACATTCTGAGAGCTGGAGAAATAGTCTTCCCCAGGGAAGAGCACACTGGCTATCCAGTACCAAATGGTCAGTCCTGAAAACATATACATATAAGTAACATATGGACTGAGGAGGTCATGTTTATAATAGAGAGAAATACACATATTGATGGGCAGCAGTAGTGCACACCTTTAATCCCAGCACTTGGGAGGCAGAGGCAGGCGGAGTTCCAGGACAGCCAGAGCTACACAAAGAAACCCTGTCACAAAAGACAAAACTAAAAATATAGTAACAGATGTCTGCTTCTGTATGTTGCTGGAAATCGAACTCACGATTTCGTGTGTTCTAGAGACTCAGGAATGCTAGGTGCCCTCCCTGCCTCTCAGCTACACCTTAGCTCTAACCGCTGATGATTTGGGGAGCTGGGTGATAGATCTATGGAAGTTTGTTATACTTGTCTTTCTACTTGAAACTATGCTTGGAAGCGTCTATGATAAAATGTGTTGTGCTTTGAAATCCTCTCCTTCTTCAAGAGCCACGCAGCCTCTGAAAACCCAGTTGCTTTCTGTGCTGTTGCCAGGTGTTTACACTACCCGGGAGCAACAGGAGCTTCTTTCATAGTTAATTACCAACACCGTTTCTCCCTTCACACTTGACTTTGATGAATAGATTTCTCCAAGTGTGGTTTTGTTTGTTGTTTTTGAGACAGGGTCTCACCGCATAGCTCTGGCTATCCAGGAACTTGCTATGTAGACCAGGCTGGCCTTGAACTCAAAATCCTTTGCCTCCCTCTGCCTCTGCCTCTGGAGTGCTGGCACTAAAGGTGTGTGGCACTATGCTAGGCCGGTGCTAGGCCTCTCCAGTTAGGCTTTACAAATAAAGACTTCTTAAATCCTTACTGTACAGCAGACACATTCAGTCTCTTCAGGTCAATCTAGAAGCTGTAAGAAAGACACTACTGTCCATAAACAGAAAGTCACTGAAGAAGAGAGTTTGAATAATAACTTCTACAGATGGTTCCATGGCTGGCCAGGAGTGGACTGGGGTTCTGGTTCCAAATCCCACTCAAAATAAAAGTAAAATTTAAAAAAAGAAAAGGAAAAAAGAAAAAAAGAGGTTGGTGGCACAGCGGTTCAGGACAGTGGTAGTATACCTGCTAGCTTAGAAAACTCAAGGCATTCTATTCCTGATTCCACAGAGAGTAAGATAAATTGTTAGTATTTTCAAATGTCTTTCAAAACCTATGGCCCAGATTTTCCAAGGCATCTGGGGCACAGATATTCTGTCAGCACAAGCCTCTGTAAACACAGACACTTACCTCGTCAGTAGCCAGGAGAGGAGGGCAAAACAACTAAGCCACTGATAGGTCTAGTGTCTGATTCTTTTGGCTCTGGGATCCTCTGAACACTGGACACATGACCTAAGCCCAGAAGTGTCATCCCAGACAATAGGGACATTGTGACCTCCCAGCCAGTCCCACTTCAAAAGACTGGGACCGACTGGAACAAGCAGGAAGACAAAAGACAAAAACAAAACATGACCTTATCTGAGCTAAGATCACTGCTGTAAAGACAAACAGAGTCTAGGAGGGCAGGGAGAAGGCTGGGAGGCTTCTTGTTTTGAGTCTCCTTGTCCTTCAGGGAAACTGTGTGTTTCATCCTATAAACAGGAAAAGTGGTAGATCTGAGACTGGGACTTGTCTTGTCCTCTAGTCCAGGGCTAAGAACTAAAGCACCTAAGCAAAGCCCAGAAGTTGAGAGGAAATTTGCTGACTTGAGTTTGCTTTAAATACTTAAATCCTTCTTTTGATTGTTCAAACTGCTGCAGAGATTCTGTGGGGCCTGGGAAATGCCAGATGATCAGTCTCCTAGAATTTGGGAAATGGAATGTTTCAAGTCCCTGCCTGGCCGTGATATCTGAGATTACCCTTAGACTCCGGGGAGTGCTTTCTCCATTGGAGAATTTTCATGACTTCATAGTCGTAGACAATCAAGTGATCTGGTTAATCCTTCTCCCCTCCTTGGGGATGCTGACAAGTCCTGGGAAGGCTGGGGCTCCAGCTAGGTTTGCCTTGGCACATGAAGGGATTTAAAGGTTTGAAATCAGTTCTAGAGTAACGGTATCTACTGCCAAGTCAAAGACCTGGAGGCTCTTCAGGCTAAAGCAGGTGGTAGGCCTACAGCTGTACAGCAGGAGATGTTAAGGGAAGATACTAGCAAGCTGCACTTAGCCTCCTGAGTGTTCTTGCAGGTGTACCACACAAAAAAGATGTTCGAGGATAAACAGAAAGGAATACTTGGCATTTAAAAAAATGTGGGTGTGTGTGTGTGTGTGTGTGTGTGTGTGTGTGTTTGTTCTCATCACTTTCCACTTTATGAGTTTGTTTCTGGTTTTGAGACCATGTCTTTCACTGAACATGGAGCTCACTGGCCAACAGTTTCCTGGGATTCTCTTGTCTCTGCCTCTCCAGAGCTGGGATTTCAGGTATGTTGCCACACCTTGTTTTGTTTTGTTTTGCTTTGGTTTTGGTTTTTTGAGACAGGGTTTCTCTGTGTAGCCCTGGCTGTCCTGGAACTTACTCTGTAGACCAGGCTGGCCTGGAACTCAGAAATCCACCCTCTGCCTCCTGAGTGCTGGGATTAAAGGCGTGCGCCACCACCGCCCGGCCAGATCCCAGTTCTTAACTTTTCAAAGCATCACAACATGTGAACTTGTGAGAGAGCAAATATAATTATTCACAGTGAACACAACAGGTGACTTGTACATGTGATCCGTTTAGAGACAAACAAGGAACTGAGTCAGGAATCATGCTATCCCAACATCTACAACAGTCCTCTTTCTGTGAGAATGCTTCAGTAGTGACGGTAGACATCGGTGGGAACTGGCTTGCCTAGAGTAGACACATTATGGTCAAAGAAATCAATGAGACAGGCTGGGGCCATAGCATAATGAGCTGGAAACAGACCCAGCACAACTGGATTTTGTTTGGTTTTTCTTCCTTCTCCATAGTTTTGTTGGGAAGCTACAACACACAAGAAGTGAGGAGAGTCACACAATAAATTCCCGTGTCCTCCACTCCTCCACAACTTCATCATCTCATGTCCACCGTCTGAAACCTGTTCTCTTGCTTTTACTAGGGCCCAGAAGGCCGAGTGCATGACAGACGGACCAGATGATCTCCAGGGCCCCACCTGCTGTCCTGAAGCTCTGCATTCCCAGCACCCTGGACACAGTGTCATAGAGGCCCACAGGGGCATGCTAGAGGCAAGGGCTGGGGCTAGAAAAGGTTGTGGAAAAAAAGACACAAGACCAGTTTGGTGACTTTGGACTCAATTTGTACATCACGGAAAACACAAACTTGCTATGAGATTGCTGGGGCGAATTTGGCCAGAAATAGACAAAATGCTGAGATTTAACTTAATTCAGCCAACTTAGGGTGATTCCTATGTGTAGTATTTGAGCAGTAAGGCTGTTAAAGATCTTCTGTCTTTCAAGCCTTCAAGTCTGGTTACTACAGACCCAGGACCACACAATGCTTCCAATAACATTACCAGAAGGTAAGGAGTGCCAGGCTTGGTGATCCACATGGGTAATCCCAGCACTCTGGAGGCTGAGGCAGAGGGTTCACTAGTAAGAAATTTTCAAGAAGGAGGAGGGGGAAGGGGAGGAAAGAAGAAGGAAGACAGGAGGAGGAGGAAGGAAGGAGAGAGAGAGAGAAAGAAAGAAAGAAAAAGAGAAAGAAAGAAAGAAAGAAAGAAAGAAAGAAAGAAAGAAAGAAAGAAGAGGAAGGAAGAAAGGAAGGAGGAAGAAGGA
>NW_021604585.1:8359520-8392398 GCF_004785775.1 Grammomys surdaster | reverse complement strand
GAATGTGAGGATATTAGGGCCCCATGTGACTTCCATGACAATCACCTAATCTGGGTGCTACTCTCTTAAAGGCCAACTGTGGGAAAGGAAGACCACCATGCCTCCTTCTGATGCTTCTGGGAGGAGAACAGACATAGGGATCCCTCTGACCTCAGCATCACTCTGTGAACAACAACAAACACTCCACCTCAATTGGGTGTGAGCATCATCCCATCCTTCAGACAGTGTTGGAGGAGATACAGGAACTCGGGAGAGCATGCCCTATCCGTTGAGAACCTAAGTATCAACAGAAGGAGAAACATCATAGCTCTGAAGATCCCAAGCTAAGACCAAACAACCCGGAGCTGAATACTGGGCAGACACTAAATAATCCATTTGCTTAACTCTGCTGGTCCCCAGTTCCACTCTGAAATTGACGGCAATATTTGAAAAAAAGAACAGTGATACCAGTTGAGACCTATGATGCTGTCAACATTCAACTATCTTTTTGACCGTCAAAACAGCAATCCCAAGCTGGGCAGGGTAGTTCAGAACTGCAACCCCAGCACTTAGGAGGCTAAGGACAGGGAAACAGCCTCAAATTCCAGGACAGCCTGTGCTACGGAGTGAGACTTTGTCTCAAGCAAACAAAAGTAATTTCATCTGGGTGTGAATCCATATTCCCAGTACCTGAGAGTTAGAGCGAGGAGGACAGCCTTGGGGAGGGTGTGGGGCAGCAATCCCAGGGTTGTGTGTACTTATAGTATGTGTGAGGGCCAGGGTTCTATACCTGTACAATGGAAAGGAAGGGAGGGAGGGGTGGAGGAGACGTTACACAGAATTTCCTTGAAATTTTAAGAGTATTGTAAGTCTGACCCCTGTTGAGTTTATAAGCACTCAGTAACTGACAGCTAATGTTCCCCAGGCATATGAGGATATGTGGTTCATGATTATGCCTACTGGCATCCCCACATGATACTTTTTAATAATCACATTGTCTTCTTATTTTTCAGTATCAAAAAAGGGTATAAGGTACACAGTAAAACTTCTTCCCACCAGTGAACTTCAACAGTTATTTGGTTTTTAGAGCTATCCGAAGTACAATTTTTTTTTTTTTTTCTGAGACGGGGTTTCTGAACTCACTGTAGACCAGGCTGGCCTTCAATTCACAGAGATCTGCCTGTGTCTGTCTTGTGCTGGGATTAAAGATGTACACCATCACCACCTGGCCAGAGAACAAGCATTCCTATATATGCTATGCTCATATACTATATATAATGTGTGTGTGTATGTGTGTGTGTGATATGTAATATATATGCATATACTGTATATAGTGTGTGTGTGTGTGTGTGTGTGTGCTGGTGTCCACAGAGGCCAGAGGGAGGATGGGGTTATCAGATGGAATGGAGTTGAAGTTACCATGGATGAAGATGCTGGGAACCACACTCAGATCCACGGCAAGAGCAGTAAGCCCTTAACTGCTGAGCCATCTCTATAGCCTGACACACCATATTCGCTGTACTTAGCAGCAGAACTCAGAGCTCTTCCCCTCAGCACACGTCCTTACTGTGTGCCTCCCGAGGCTGCTCAAGAACCTTAATGCATCCTGTTGTGAGGCTATTACATGATCTTATTTAAGAATCCCTCGTTGATGGACATTTGAGTTCTTTCCAACCTTTTGCTAAAATAAACAATACTACAATGAATATTCAATGAGTATGCCTCATTTTATATGTATCATCAGCATATATCTGAAGGACAGTCCTACAAATGGGATCCTAGGATTAAGTAATGTACACTGTAAAGTGCACTCCCTTGGGGCTCTCCTAATTCATACTTCAGCCAACTGTAAGTGCCTATTCTTCAAATCAGACTCCAGCTTTGGGTTTTCTCTCAGGGTCTTATTATGTAGCCAAGGCAAGCCTGGAACTTGCTACATAGCAGACTTTGAATCTCTGATCCCAACTTCCTTACCCTTCCAAGTATTTGATTATAGGGATGGACCACCACACCAGGCTCTATTATCAGTCTGGAACCAGCTATTGGTAGAGGGTCAGACAGGGTTAGACAGCTTATTGGTCCATCCATAGAATACAGATGGTGGCTCAGCACCCGTGTGCAGTGAGGGAGGGGATTCCCGCACATAAACATCTACACACAAAGCATTCTCCAACGTCTAAGGAGCACAGACTTCAATACATATACACAGCCTTGTAGACATAAGGAAACTAATTAGGAGAGACGAGCTGGATGTGGTGATGTGTCACCAGCACTAGACAGGCTCAGGCAGGGGGGGCTGTTGAGACTCAGAAAAGGAAGGGGAAGGAGAAAGAGACAGAGAAAAGAAATAAGAAAGAAAGAAGAGAGAAAAAATACACCAGGAAGAGTGGCATGAGAGGAACACACTTCTCTCTATTGCTGATGACCGTTTCGATCAGAAGGGCAGCACATTATTTTAAGCTAGCTGTTCATCTCCCTAAGTTTGGGACCACAGGGTGAACTATAACAGCAAACAGCTCTGAGTAGGTCCCTGCCGCAGCTAGGGGAAGCCAATGGGCAGTATCACACGTGGAATCTAGAAGGTTTGGGTTTGAGCCCTATCTCTATGTGACCTTTACAGTCTTCACTATAACCTTGAGCAAGACACAAGTTTTCTGAGTCCTAGTTTCCTCCTTCACAGAGAAAGGTGAATAGATTGTTGACCTGAGTGGCGACTTGTTGCACCGCGCAGTGTCCCGGAACGAGGCAGTCAAGAAAGTCTGGTGCCGAGGAATTGATAGCTACTAGATTGGGGGCAGGGGTGGGGGGAGTTATTTCAAATAACAATCTTTCGAGCATTCTCCTGGAACCCGGAATCTGTCAGTGTCAGTACGTTTTATGAGGTGGATTTACAGTAAAAGCTGATGAAGATCCTGACAGGCAGGAAGTATACTGAAGGAGCAACAGGGCGAACATTCTATTTCTACAGGACGGTCTCGGTCTCGCTGCCTCTGCCACCCTCCGTATTCCTAAGACTGCTAGGACACAAGAGCCCCTGATGTCACTCAGAGCCCAACCTGTGCTCTTTTCTGCTTGGCCGGACGTGTCAGGAAGAGTCCAGCCTGACTCCTAAGGCTCCTAGGAGAGACATCCAGAAATCACATTAACAAACAACATAGGACTAGGTGCTTAGGAGCACCGGGGTGGAAGGAAGCCTGCACGTACATCCCGGGGGCCTTCCCAGGAGCAACTGGATCAAGCCGGTCCCAAACGACAGGACCTATACTGCGGGAGAGGCAGTCACCGCCTCCCCGTGCGGGTGTCCAGGAGCTCCCGGTTGCCTGCGCCCGTCCCGTGGCTCCCAGGTAGGGAGGCACCTGCTCCGGAGTTGCCCTCCCCGCCGCGAGTCAGCCCCGTCCGCCCCGCCGAACGCCCTCTCCCGGCGGCGGCACACCCCCGGCCCTCCCGATCCGCCCGGCTCACCTGAGTGAGCAGCCGGGAGTCCCGCCGCGACCCCGGCCGCCACGCGCGCCTCTGCCCCGCAGTGGCTCTCCCCGATTGCCGAGACGCCGCCGGGTCTCCGCTCCCCCGCAGCAGGGGTCGCGGTGGGCGTGGCGGGCCGCGGTCCGAGCCTGGAAGGTCCCCGGAGCGCCGCACAAAGCCCGCCCCGGCGCTGGCTGCAGCGCCGCGCCCGCTGTATCCGCACCGCGCTCGGCGGGCAGCTCGCGGCCAGGCACAGGAAATGACCTCAGCAGCCGCAGCCTCCCACCGCGGGGCGCGGCCGGGGCCGCCCGGAGGGCCGGCTGTGCGCTGCGACCCCCAGACAGCGTGGGTCCCCCGCGGGATGCTCACCAGAGCGGACCCTCCCTCCTCCGAAGGAGGTCCCAGCGAGTGTCTAGCCACCTGTAGGAAAGTACCACTCGGTAACTGGGGGGCAGTCTGTACAACTGATTTGGAGTTGAGAGAGAGAAGGGGGAGCGTGTCACTACAGCTCCAGGAGAACCTGTTTGTTTCTGTGTGTCTTACTTATTTTAAAGACGACAGCCAGGGAGCCAGAAGGGCAAGGAGCCCTGGTTTGCAATACCTAACTCACACAATAATAAGTACACATCCAGAGGGAGTGGGACACTAGATCTTTGGTTAGGGGATGGGACTGAGAAAGAAGCAAATGGACCGTAGCTAGGAAGGAGCCGCTTTGGAATACTGCTTCTTTTGGCTGGGTGGAACTCGTGAAGGAGGTCATGGGTTTGAGTCCTAGCACAAAAAAAAAAAAAAAAAAAAAAAAGAAAGAAAAAAAAGTTGCCTTTCCCAATTCTGGAGACTGAACAGAAACAAAACACCACTGGGCCTAGAATATTCACTCTGAGCACTTACAAAGAAAAATCCCCAGCCCCACCCCAGGTTTAAATCTGAATCTGGGGGTGGCCCAAGGAACAAACCTCCTCAGGCATTCTCATGCAGAATTTTGAAAGCTCAGGCACTAAGGAAGGCAATTAAATTGGGTGGGTGGGACTCCAAGTGCTTTTATAGGCAAGAAAGACCTCTGGGTTTTGTGAAGGGGGACTCATCCAGACACTTTGAATATGCCCGTGCCAATCATGAGCATAATATGAATTTTAAATACAAAGAGCTAACAATGGACACTAAATCTTTCTCCCTTTTTGACAGATCACCCCTACCCAAATACAACTATTGTCATAATGCATATTGTGTATATGCATATTCATGCATGTATATGTATTCCTATGCATTTGTCTATATCCATATATTTACAATCATCTTTTAACACTAAGTAAGCAGCCCTTCTTTTCACTTTCCCCGCCCCTAGATGAGATCACATCATGTATCTCCCTGGCTGGTCTATAGCCCACCCTGTAGATCAGCCTGGCTTTGAACTCATGGAGGTCTGCCGGCTCCTGCCTCCAGAATGCCAGGACTAAGTAAAGATATGTGCCACCACACCCAGCTTGCTTTTTACACCTGACATTATCAATTGTTGACACTAAGTATGATGTATTAAAAAACTTACATTTGTAATGACAAATATTCAAACTTTACATTGTTAGCTTGTTGTCACCGAAGAGTGGAGCACCGAGGTGGGAAGAATGTCACCGCGTGCCTTGACTTCAAGGATCCCTTAGGGTACCTTTGGGATGTGAGGATGAAGTCCAGTCTGAACCAGTTTGGACCCTTGGTGGCAGTAGAGTTCTCCTATTAGCAGCAATGGAACATGAAGAGAAGCCATTGACAAATGGCCATGTACCAGCAAGCAGGCACAAAATAGTCACCTACCCTACTTAAAGGCAGGCCAACAGTTGGCCTTATCTGATTCATTCAAAGGCAGCAGGACCCAGATAATCTTCCTAGCTGATTCTATGTCATGAAAACCACTTATTTCACCGAGGAAAGATTAGTTCTCTCAAGCACATTAAGACCTAGTTAGTGTTGGGTGTATATTTTGATGGCCTTTGAAGTGTGTGTAACCAAGCTCTGGAGTGCAGATTCATGACTAGACCATTTCAGATGCTAATCTCACTTCTGGGGTAGAGGAGTCTGTTTGTATACACACACTAGAAAGCTGACTGGAATGGTGACTAAATCCATACAGAGTCAGTATAATAGTATCTTAGTCTGGTCTCAGGTCCCTGGACAGCACTGTGGGAAAGAAGGGGAACCTGAGAACTGGAGAGACTTCAGTTCAAGTCCCCACTTTGTCACTTTAATGGTCCTATGACTTTCCAGAAGTTACTAGATTCTCTGGGTTAGTTCTTCATTTCCTTTGTAAAGTGTTGTTAGTGATAAATTCTTTAGGAAGAATTAGTTGCGGGAGGGGCTGGAGAGATGTCTCCCAGGTCAAAAGTACCTGAATTCAGTATCCATCACCCACATTCTCTGGTGGTTCACAACTGCCTGAAACTCCAGCTTTGGGGGATTTAACACCCTTTTCTGACCTCCTTAGGCACCCATACACATGGCATACACATGCAGACATAAACATACATACACACAAATAGAAACTAAAAATAAATCTGAAAGGATTAAATGAGATAATATGGTAGCTGACATTTAGAAGGAGACCTATATATGGCAGCTTTTGTTATTTGATCTTTGAACACATATTTTCTGGAGGTCAAATGTTTCTCAGACACTCAAAGTCTGGGGCAGGAGGATATAAAGATGGTCAAGACCTGCTATCTGCTCTTAAACGGGACTGCAATTCCTGTCTCTCCTGGGTGGAGAAGCAGGAGCTCTAGAACCCCAGCATTACAGAGTGATTAGCAAGCCATGCTCTCATGAGACTGCCTGTTTTCTCTGAGCAGGTCCAGGGCTGCAAAGAACCATGCCCCTTCAATTCACTTAAACCTTCTCAAATCAAAGCAGCCTTCCTTCTGCCTGCTTCTTTTAGAAGAATAGAGAGGGAAGAGCAGAGAAGAAAGAAGGGAGGAACACAGATTTCTAGGAATGGGGAAGTAGGGATAGTCCTAGTCTAATCTATGCCTCATAGCCAGGGATAGAGCATGGTAGTCCTGAGGTAAGTCAAGAGGTCATTTGCTACAGTTAGGGCAATTATGGAGTTGAGCCAAGATTGGAGTTAGCATCTTAAAGTGGCCTAGATGGGCAGTGATTGGGCATGCAGAGAATTGTCTGATGGAAGGCCTGCAGAAGCAGGGGTGGAGAGTGAGGAGGAATATGGATGGATGGATGGATGAATGAATGAATGAATGAATGAATGTTGAAGGCAGATGAGCAAAAGATGTCCCAACTTCCAGTATCCCCTGTTCTCCCACCTGCTCGTCCAGCTGCTCACCAGTACATGTGTCTTAACTACATGCAGTTTTCTAAGCATTATGTTAAGAAGACAGACTTTAGCGCTGCTTCATACGTCTACCCTGCATCCTTGGCTGTTCCCAGAGGAGTACACAGGATGGACCTGATTCAGTGACCACATATAGCTATATGATCTGTGAAGTCAGAGGGAGCCAGACAGAGGATGGGGAAGTCAGGTCTTTTCCTCTGTAGGACAGGAATCAGTTATATCCTAAAATGGTATTTAAAAGGTGGAGATCAAAGGCCTGCCCTAGTGTCTGGCATATTATAAGCAAGCAGGAATTGTTATTCAATAAAAAGCAATCCCGAAAGAATAAAGGCAGAAAAGACTGCCGTGGTGCTAAACAAGACAGAAAGAGATGGAAAGGGGCTCTGGCCAAGGAAGACCCTGATGAGTGGATTGACAGATTCCAATCTGTCTTCACATTATAACACCCTGAGAGCATTAATTAAAACCAAAGATTCCAGGTCCCACCCATGACCTTTTGAATCAGCAGATCTGGGGGTGAATAGGATGCTGTGTTTTCTCTTTCTTAGGACTCGTTGGGTGTCTGTATCGACTAGTAGACCAGACATCATATTCTGACATTTCTGTGATTGCCTCAGAGAATAGCAGCCCCAGATGGAAACACAGGGTAGAACAGATATAATTACAGCATTATGTCAATGCAAAATGATCTGCCCAGTGCAGCTGTGGGCAAGAAGGAGCCAGGCAGGGGCGGCTCAGTGTGATGAGAACAGAAGAAAGGATAAAAAGAAGCTGAGCTGTGGACTGTAGAAAATGAGGACCAGGAAAATGTAGCCAGTTCTAGATCTTCACAAAGATTGTATTCCAGTTTTGTATGGCCTGTTTCTCTATCATCTTTCATCAATGATAAAAACAAATGCCTGCTCATATCAACTCAGGAAGGGATGAGCTGGGTGGGGTGACTTGTTCTAAGTGGGTGGCAGGTTCTCCAGCAAAGAAGCCCCATGTTGGGAGAAACCCCAGGAGAGAAGCCAAGAAATTTCAAGTCAGTTACAGAGCTGGCTATAATGGCCTTTGACTTCTTTTCCATGGTAAATATATGGCAATGTCAAATCCATGAGTTTTCAGGTGACAGCATATAACCTCTGACATCCCAATTCCAGAGTTTAAATTACAGCTCTTAGCTTAGTTCTGACATCGTGATCTTTTCAGCCCATGACAGAGACAAGCTGAAGAAGTCTCACCCCCTACTTCACCAACTTGTGTCCATCTCAGCTTCCGTAAGCTCATCTGAGGTAGAGGTCTGGGAAGCCAGGGTTCTGATTTATATGTTCAAATCATGTCTGCTGCACATCCACTGGAGGCCAGGAAAGGAAATGTGGAGCAGAGGCCAGTCCCTGGCAGCTGGATCCTGAAGGACTTCACCATGATCTCTGGCCGGCCCTCCTCTGAGCCCTTGTTTTCTCCAGTAGGAAGAGCCCTATGGCCTGGTGTGGGGACCTACACAACACACAGGGTTGTGTGTACTAGTTCTTTTGTTTGTTTGCTTGTTTGTTTGTTTTTCAAGACAGGGTTTCTCTGTGTAGCCCTGGCTGTCCTGGAACTCACTCTGTAGACCAGGCTGGCTTCGAACTCAGAAATCCGCCTGCCTCTGCCTCCCAAGTGCTGGGATTAAAGGCATGCGCCACCACTGCCCGGCTTGTACTAGTCCTTGCTCACTCTTTTTGTTGTCATCTGAGGACCGTCTCCCCAGGTTCCCATGACTCTGTTTATCTGTGAGAACAAGGCGTTTTTGGCCCCCAACCTCAGTGATAGATGATAGACACTTTGGGAAGGCCAGGTTTTGGGAGGAGCACAAAGCTCACTTCTGGCTAGTGTAAGAATGGCCAGCAGGGAATAAAAGCAGCATCACTAATCATACCTGGGACACAGCCAGCCATTCCAGGGCACTGAGAACAGGAGACTTGCTCTGATTTTCTCATCAGGAAACACATATTTAATGCCAATACTCACGGAGGGGTGAGCATGTTCTTCCAGGCATCTGCTGAGCATTTTATAAAGCATTTGAATAAGAACATTAGGAAGGAAAGTAAAGAAAAAAAGTTCAAAGAAGTGATCTCAGTTCTCACAATTCTATGTGCCTGGAGCTGTTTTTATGTCCATTTTTGTGAGTAAGGCAGACTAAGGTAGAAGATATGCAGTCGAACCGGGACTCAAGCCCTGCTGTGTCTGACTATTCCAAAGAGCATGTCGTTGGTCAGTGCTGGGGCCTACTTCAGGGAAGGATGGGTCTGGTTACACTGGTTTAGTTAGAAAAGAGCAGGGTGGCTCTCTCCTTTATCAGCTCAAGACTTAAGCTGTCACATTTCTCCGCTCACCAGCCTCATACCTTCCTGGACGCTCTGTCTGAGGCTCCTAGTGATCAACTCACATCTAACCTTTCTTCCCTCTTCTGGGCATGACCCAGAGGGAAATGAGAGGCTATCTCCCAGTGCCATCTAGTGGCCACGGTGGCCTGTTTGCTTTCCTAAAGGACCCAGAGTGTGAGCATTCTGACTGACTCCCAGACATGCCAAGGGCCAGATCAGTTCTCTTTTGATTTGACCACTGTGTGATTTGATCAACTTTCAAACATAGACATTAGTGGAGTGGAGCTGTAATCTCCACTTAAAATGGAGATTTTTTTTTATAGATAGGGTCCCATGTAGACCAGGTTGGGCTCAAAAATCACTGTGTAGCAGAGAATGATTTTGGACTTATTATCTTGCTGGTACCTCCTGAGTGCTACCTCAATTGTGTGGTATTGGAGACTGAATCCAGGGCTTCGGCATGCTAGAAAGCCACTTTACCAACCCAGCCACATCCTTAACCTGAAGTGAAGACTTTCAACTCTCTACACTATGTTCCTAGTCTTCTCCTTTGTTTTTCTTCAGTTCAGGGGATTGAACAAGCAGCCTACAACACTTATTCTAGGTGAGACCCAGCTCCTTCTATTCAACGTCATGTGATCTCAGAGGAGCAGGAAACCCCTGTGATATTAAAACACTAAAGGTAAGTCTGGGGTGCATTTCCCTGTTAGAGCATTTGCTTGGTATATGGCAGGGCCTGGGCTCAAATTCCAGCACTAGCTGCCAGGGAGAGGCTAGGGTCCCGCTGGGAAAGCGCCTTCTCCTCCTCAGCTGGACATTTAAGGGCCACCTTTACTCATCTAGCAATAAAGTGATGGGATACAGAGCTGGGATGAGAGTTCTCATGCCTCTGGAGACATGGACAGAAATGAGCTTTTTTTTTTTTTTTTTTTTGAATTTCAGAGAAGAGCATTGTCTTAATTAGGGTTTTATTGCTATGTACAGATACCATGACCAAGACAACTCTTGTAAAGACAACATTTAAGTGGGGCTGGCTTACAGGTTCAGAGGTTCAGCCCATTATCATCAAGGTGGAAACATGGCAATGTATAGATAGGCATGGTGCAAGCAGAGCTGAGAATTCTACATCTTCATCTGAAGGCTGCTAGCAGAATACTGACTTCCAGGCAGCTAGGATGAGGGTCTTAAAGCCCACACCCACAGTGACACACCTACTCCAACAGGGCCCATACTGGGGCCTAGCATATACAAACCATCACAGACATGGACAATGCACCTTTTAAAAAGAATTTGGGGACTGGAGAGATGGTTCAGTTGTTAAGAGTGCAGACCTTTCTCAAAGAGGACCCAAGTTCAGTTTCCAGCACCCACATTGGATGGCTCACAAACACTTGTGGCTTCAGCTCCAGAATGATCTGATACCTGTTGCCTGCACACGCACATGCACGTGTGTGCACATACCTACATTGACACACATACATACAATTGAAAATAAATCTTTAAAACTTTTTTTTTAAAAAAACTTAAACATGGCTGGGCAGTGGTGGCACACACCTTTATTCCCAGCACTTGGGAGGCAGAGGCAGGAGGATTTCTGAGTTCGAGGCCAGGCTGATCTACAGCGTGAGTTCCAGGACAGCCAAGGCTACACAGAGAAACCCTGTCTAGGAAAAAAAAAGCTTAAACATGGAATTTCCAGATGTCTAGGCTCTGAACATCTTAGTTCAGGTCCAGAGAGAAGCCACTGCTTCCCTTTCGAGGCAGCCCAACCAGAGAAATCAAGTAGATGGCACACAGAGTTCAGACTTACAGAGGGAGGGTATAGGTGGAGCAGAACAGTTTCCTAGGATGGCACTGCTCTTGGGGTGACCCCAAGTCTTTTGCTTCTTTCAAGCACTCTTTGTTCCATTGGGAAAACATTCAGGTGGCTTCTGGAATGTTCTGATCCTGAAAGCACAGGTTTTCTGGACATAGAGTTCATACTTTTATAAACCCAGGCTCTCCAGAACAAAAGACACTCTTGCAAAAATTGTGACTCATTTGAGAAGCAAAATTTTCAGTGTTGAAATAAGTCCACTGTGATGCTGAAAAAAAGGTTCCCAAAATACATTTGCCACTCATGCTGCCAGTCATAAAGTAATGTACATGTGTAGTCATGAATATAAGACCAGAAGCCTTATAAAAGGAAGATGACAATTTTCCCTAGGGTCTTTACCCCAAACCTCTGCTTTTGCTGATGTGTCATTGTGTGATCTTTATACCCTTTCTTGAGTTAGGTCCATTGAATATTTCTCATCCATCATGCGTTTAGGTACTTTTCTATTGCTGTGATAAAACATTTATAAAATTATAAACAATTTATAAAAGGAAATGTTTAATTGGGCTTACGGTTTCAGAGGGTTAGAGTCTGTAGTGGCAGGGAAAAGCATAGTAGTATAGTAGTAGAAAGAGCTGAGAGTTCGTGTCTCAAAACTGCAAGCAGGAGGCAGAGAACACGTAAAGAATAGCATGAGTCTTTGAAAACTCAAAGCCCACCACCAGAGTGACACACCTTTTCCAACAAGACCTTCTTATCCTTCCCAAACAGTTCTACGTGAGGACCAAGTATTCAAACATCCAAGCCTACAGGGGTCATTCTCATTCAAACCACCATATCATGTTAAGAGAAGAATGAGAGAAATTCTCAGGATTTATAACAGTGATAAGAACAAAATAGAGAGGGAAGGAGGCAAACCTTTCATTGTGGCCTAGTAAATAAGCATTATTATGGTGATTCAGCTACAAAATAAACACCATATAGTATTAAACTCTAAGGTGATGGATGATATTTATTGATATGGATATATAGTCATTACTTGATGCCACGTAAAACAACTTTTTAAAAAGTATATAGACTAAAAAAAGAGAAGGCCTGGAAGAATGGCTCGCGGTTTGGAGTGTTTATTGCTCTAGTAGAGGACCAAGGTTCAATTCCCAGCATCCATATGGTGGCTGTAAACATTATAACTCCAGTTCCTGGGAATCCAGCACCCTTTTCTGACCCCTCAGGGTACTGGGCATGCATGTGTTGCATAGACATACATGCAAGAAAAATATTCATATACAAGAAATAAAGTAAATAGATGTAAAAACTTGTTTTAAGAGAGAAAGGACATGGAATTGGGTGAATAGGAAGGAGAGAGAGGATCTGGGAGGAGCTAGGGAGGGGAACGAATACTGTCAGAATTTATTGTATGAGATTCCCAAAGAACTAAATTAAAACATTTGAATAAAAAGTATGTAGACATACTTTGAATTAAATCAACAAAACCATATGAAGTATGTAGAATATTATTTATATATAAAAGATTTCCTCCCCAACCCCCCCCCACACACAAAATGATTTTTCTTTGGGTAAAGAAAATCAGTATGTTTTCTTTTTAGTTTCTGTTTTGTTCTTTTCTATATTGTTCAAACATCTTTTACAAGAAGCATGAATCATTTTCTAATAAAAGCTACTAAAATGTTTCAACAGTATTGATCTTATGAGGAGAGGAGAAAGCTGAGATTAGGGGAAGTTGACAACCAATTCAATAAAGCCACGGTTCCCTGTCCAAAAGCAAATATGGCCCCATCCTTCAGGGTTAGTGTCAGCCCTTTAGATCCCATCTCCGGCTGGGTAAGATACTGGAGGGGAATATGGCAGCAGGGATCTGGGGGAGTTAGGAATCAATTTTAGGTCAGAGGAGACTCACATGCCTCTATTATTGTGTGGCTCCCTATTATCTCTTCAAAGCAATTAAACGATGACCACAAGAGCATTACCGGGTTCCTATTATACACTGTGTTCTTGTGGTCTGGCTGCTGCCCAAGTATTAAAGAAGCAGACACAAGTCTAGGGATGGAGTTACATCGGGCTTTTATTTCTAATCCAAGCCCATCTCATATCCTACCAGTGAAAGGCTGTTTTCAGCCTCTTTCTGCACTCGAGAAAAGAAGGAAGCTTGAGCTGGCTGGGTGCGTGTGGCCTAGAGGCCTGACCTAAAGCATTCAGAGGAGAAGCATAGGTGGAGGTTGGAGAAGGAAGTCCTGAACCCATCTCCCTTCTGTCCCTTCTGACCTGTCTATAACCACCCGTACTCATCCTTATTCCTTCCTAACTGTCCCCCTGCCTCCCCCCCATTCCCTCATGGCCCTTCTTTGATCTTAGTGCTCCATTGGCAGTCACGGTAAGGATTGGAGCCTGTAAGGTCTAGTGTATGTTGAGAATGTGATTTACATTTAAACGGTGAAAAATGAAGAACGTGATGAACTATTAACAGTCTCTCATACATCCAACGGTAAACGAGGGCTTATCACAAGCCGTTGAGCAAGACATTTGTTTTGCTGTTTTGTTTTGAGACAGTTTTATGTAACCTAGGCCGACTCTAGTCTGGTATGTCTCCAGGGCTGGTTTTGAGTTCCTTTAAAAAAATTTAATGACTCTTTTTGTATGTGTAATATTCATGTGTGTGCATTTTTGTATGTGTAGGTACAGGTGTACACATGCCATAGAGCACGTGTGTAGATCAGGGGACAGACTTTGGGTTTAAGATAGGAGCTCTTGACTGCTGGGGTAGCTTGGAGTAGCTAGCTGTGAAGCTTCTGGAGGCTCTCCTGTCTCTGCTTCCTGTTTCGAATAGGGCCCTCCAGGATTACTGTTCTGAAGACCCAAACCAGGTCATTATGTTTATGTATAGCAGGCTAGTAGAGTTTTGTTATTGTTGTTTGGTTTTTGTTTGGTGCTTTTTTTTTCTTTTTCTTCATGAGCTAGCTCCCCAGTACTGGTCTTGATGCTCACCATCCTTCCTCTACCTCACAGTGCTGGCCTTGACCCTCACTATCCTGTCTCCACCTAGGATTACAAGCATTCACCCCCACACTGTGATATTTTTTGCTTTTTTGAGACAGGACCTCCCCCTGAACACAAGGATGGCCTTAAACCAAAGGTGATTCTCTTTCCTCCACTCCCAAATGCGGGGTTACAGGAGGGTACCACACTGGGTAGCAGTTCCCTTTCTAGGATGTCTTCTAAACCCATATCCGTTATGAAAGGCCCTCCCCTCTGTGCTCTTTCTCTGAGTCACTGGAAACCCCAAGTTTTCTCCTCCCTAATCCCAGACTTCCCCCTGTTCTTCTATGGGGAGGTCAAACATCTATATATTTGACATTACTGTTCAGGCCTATAGAGAAAGGGGGAAATCCTACCAAAGATGTTACCATCCTTTCCCACACCGGGACTTTGTGAGGACTATATCTGACCTACACCTAAGATGTGAGCCAGCAAAAGGAGCTGTAGTGTCTTGAGGGAAAGGGAGCATCGTTGTGAGGATGGTCAATTGTGAGCGCCAACCAAAGAGTTTACTTTGCAGATAAAGTGTGGTAACAGTACAGCCTGCCTATGGAGTCAGCCCTGTGATAGAACACAGTAACCGCAGGCTCTTTCTTCACTGCACAGAAGGAGGTTTTGAAGTGCTCTCTTGGAGCTGGGGTAAGTTACAAACCATCTTGTGATGGTGTTCTCCCTTGCCATAATGCATAGATATAAATATTTGTTACCTGTGGGCTCTAAGTCTTTAGTAAAATGTACAATAAATTAATGGACGTTGAATAGACGTTTCTAGAACCTAGTCCTCAAAACAGCACAGTCTTAAGCAAGAGCGAACAGACAGCAAATGTATATTTATTAATCAACTAGCATCTGAAGCTAATGGGATGTCTTAGCTGAACTAATTTCTTAGGCAAGATAGACTCTGTTGAATCATGCATCTTTTCCTTAAGGTGAGTTCTAGAAGAGCCAGACAAGAAGAGAGCTGGGGTTTACCCTACTTTCTATGACGCAACCCACATATCTCGGAGCCCCAGGCCAGTCTGCTCTCAACCAGCTCCTAGGGGAAGAATCTCT
Source organism: Grammomys surdaster (assembly GCF_004785775.1). Lineage (NCBI taxonomy): Eukaryota > Metazoa > Chordata > Mammalia > Rodentia > Muridae > Grammomys > Grammomys surdaster. Next base: position 8,377,352 of record NW_021604585.1, on the reverse strand, counting down.
TGACACAGCTCTGAAAAAAAAAAAAAAAATCCGGTTCTTCCTCCTCCCAGGACTTAGAGGCTCTGGGCTTGGATGAGATGTCACGATAGAAATTCTTAGCCTATTAATGTTGCCAAGTCCCAAGATACCTTTCTGTAATCGCTATGTCTGGCTGAAGTTTCCCTTTGAACTGATATGGTAAAGTTGGGACAAGCACACAGTGTCCCCTGGGGGGAGAAGGATTAGACTGCAGCATAAAAGCTTTTAGTTGCAAAGTCCTCTCCTAACCAGGCTCCCCTTAACAATACCCCTTTGTCCCTCCTCAGACGATTGCGCTCCCTGTATCCTGGCAAAGGGAGGCACAGAGGGGAGGTGACCAGCTTAGAGTTCAGCTTTTAATCTCTAGGACAGAAATTCTGTTAAATATGCCTAGCATCTGGATCGACTGCTGGGTCAGAAAGGACAGCAACAGAGTTGGAGGGAAAATTCAGGGGAGGAGAGAGACAGAGACAGAGAGTCAGAGTCAGAGACAGAGAGACAGATACACAGTGTGTGTGTGTGTGTAATGGAGCTCTCTCATGATTCCTAGTGTTCAAGTCAACTCTCTCCTCCCATAGATTTACAGCCTTCCCGTTTAAACCCACACTTAGAAGTCTGAAGTGATGCGGTTTCAATGTGTTCCTATTCTTGTTTTGCATTTTCCCTGTTACATCATATTTCCTTTAATTATTTGAGACCAGGTTTTATTAGATGCTGGCCTTGAATCTGCTGTATAGCCAAGGACCTTGAACTTGTCCTTTTGCCTCCACCTCTCAGAGTCCTGGGGTTTCCCAAGCAGAGGTTACAAGGCGTGCGCCAGCACTCCTAGTTTGTGCGGTGCTGGGGATCAAAGCTAGGGCTTCACGCATGCTAGGCAAGTGCTTCATAAACTGAGCTGTAGCTCCAGCCTCTCACAGTTATCTCCGTAGCTTTGACTTGGACTCTCTTAATTTACTGCTAGCCTTCTGAGTCTGCACTAATTTTCAAGGTTGTTATTAATATTAAAATCTTAATGCTTTGTGGATAATTCACATTAGCATAGATTTGTGAGTTACTTATTTTCAGACTCAGCATGTACGGTTATTATCCAGTATATTTTCTTTCTGTTAATAGGAAGGAAGGAAGGAAGAAAGGAAGGAAGGAAAAAAGGGAGGGAGGGAGGGAGGAAGGAAGGAAGGAAGGAAGGGAGGAAGGGAGGAAGGGAGGAAGGGAGGGAGGAAGAAAGGAAGAAAGGAAGGAAGAAAAAGGACACGACTTCTGAATATCTCAAAGTAGCCAAGGGTGAAGGCAAGCCTGTAGTCAATTCGTGAGGCAGGGAGATGCCAGTCTGGGCTACATAGTGAGAGCAACCTTGGTATTCACCTGAAGCAGCTGAAAATTTATGTCCTCACCCAAACTTGCACATCATTTATAACACCTTTGTTCTTACATGTTTATTATTTATTTATTTATTTATCCTCCAAAGGTTGGGAGAGGAACATACCCCCAAAGTAGAAAGATGAATAATTTTTGAGCTCTGTGGAAGTATACGTCCCTATCTCCATGGTCACCTTGATCATGTCCCAGATCTTTTTTTTTTTTTTTTTTTTTTTGGAGACAGGGTTTCTCTGTATAGCCCTGGCTGTCCTGGAACTCACTCTGTAGACCAGGCTGGCCTCAAACTCAGAAATCTGCCTGCCTCTGCCTCCCAAGTGCTGGGATTAAAGGTGTGCACCACCACTGCCCAGCATGTCCCCAGATCTTAATGGTTTTTGCTGGTTTGTGGATTCGTGTTGTTGTTGTTTTGTCTTTTGAGACAGGGTTTCTCTGTGTAGCCCTAGATGTCCTAGAATTCACTCTGTAGACCTCAGGCTAGCCTCAAACTCACAGAGATCCTCGTGTCTCTGTCTCTCAAGTGCTGGGACTGAAGGTGCGTGCCTAATGCTTTGTATCTGGCTGGGGATTTTTCTCTTTTCATTACTCTGAGACTTTACGAATCTTACTGACTCCCTTACTCCCTTACTGACTTTTTTTGCGTTAGCTTCTCCTGTAGAAATCTACTCATACCAGAGCGTAATGAGGGTGAAGCCCACGTGTCTGCCTCTGTGATGTCATTTATGAGCTTTCCCTAATAAAAATGATGAGCTTTGACTGACAGCTGTGTACCATCCAGCTCTATACCGACTTCCTCAAGATAAACAATATTGTTCAACAAGTACTTCAGAACCTCCTGCAACTTTGTTGAGATTTAACTGTCTCCCTCTCCTCTTATGACTGAGAACCACATGAAGAGCAGGGATGAGCTGACATTACATCCCTGATACAAAGGCCCAAATCAATAGCACTCAAAACTCCTAGGAATACGGAACGGTACGACCACTTTAGAGGGCAGTTTGGAGGCTTCTGAGACCACACCTCAGCTCACTGTGCAATCCAGCACTTAAGATCCTTGGTATCCACCCAAAACAGCTGAAAATTTATAGCATTTATAGTGCCTTTGATCTTATGTGTTTATTTATTTTGAGGCAGGTCTCACTATGTCACCCTGGCTGGTCTGGAACTTTTTTTTTTTTAACTTTCTTATTAGATATTTTCTTTATTTACATTTCAAGTATTATCCCCTTTCCAGGTCACCCCATCCCCCATCACATCCCCCTCCCCTTGCTTCTATGAAGGTGTTTCCCCACCCACCCACCCACCCACCCACCCACTCACCCACTCCTGCCTCCTTACCCTGGCATTCCCCTATGCTGGGGCATCAAGGCTTCACAGGACCAAAAGCCACTGATGTCCAACAAGGCCATTCTCTGCTACATATGCGGCTGGAGCCATGGGTCTTTCCATGTGTACTCTTTGGTTGGTGGTTTAGTCCCTGGGAGCTCTGGGTGGTGTGGTTGGTTGATATTGTTGTTCTTCCTAATAGGTTGCAAACCCCTTCAGGTCCTTCAGTCCTTACTCTAACTCCTCCATTGGGGGCCATGTGCCAGTGGTTGGCTGCGAGCATCTGCCTCTGTATTTGTCAGGCTCTGGCAGAGCCTCTCAGGAGACAGCTATATCAGACTCATGTCAGCATTCACTTCTTGGCATTCACAATAGTGTCTGGGTTTGGTGACTGTATATGAGATAGATCCCCAGGTGAGGCAGTCTCTGAATGGCCTTTCCTTCAGTCTCTGCTCCACACTTTGTCTCCATATTTCTTCCCGTGAGCATTTTGTTTCTCCTTCTAAGAAGGACCGAAGCATTTATACTTTGGTCTTCCTTCTTCTTGAGCTTCATGTGATCTGTAAATTGTATCTTGGATATTCTGAGCTTTTGGGTTAATATTCACTTATCAGTGAGTCCATACCATGTGTGTTCTTTTGTGATTGGGTTACCTCACTCAGGATGATATGTTTTAGTTCATTCATTTGCCAAAGAATTTCACGAAGTCATTTTTTTATAGCTGAGTAGTACTCCATTGTGTAAATGTATCATATTTTCTGTATGGTCTGGGACTTTCTATGTAGACAAAGCTAGACTCAAACTCATAGAGATCCTCCTGCTTCTGTCTGCTAAGTACTAGAATCAAGGGTGTGTGCCATGGTGCTGGTCTCTCCTATGTTTGTATTTTTGTATTGCATTTATTTATTTGTTTATTTTAGTTATTTATTGAGGGGGCATGTATGTGATGGTCAGAGGACAACTTGTGTGACTGAATTCTCTCCCTGCACCATATGGATCTCACATATAACAGGCATGTTTACCTGCTGAGCCATCTCACTGGGACCCCCGCTCTTTCTTTTGAGTACTGGGACCTGTGTTAATGCATTCAAATTGTTGTTATAGTGCTGACGATTAGTCTTGCTCATTCAAAGCAGATGCTATATATACATCCGGCCTACAGCTCCAACCCTAACAATTGTGTTCTTAATTACTGAACGTTGGAAGCAACAAAGATGTTCTTTTAGTAGGTGTATATACAAACTGTGTATACATTGACACTGGAATATTATTCAGTATTTAAAAATGCAATATCAAAAATTGTACATAATGCCTAATATTTACTTTAAAGACTATAGTGAGAGTTTGTAGATGTATAAATGAGGTGAGATTTGCCACAAGTTGATCATTGGTGAAGCTAGGTTATGGAATATTTAAATGCACTATGCAAAGAATGCAGTACCAAGTGATGGAATAATATGGAGAAGGCATAAATACAGATTACTGAATGCCAGACACCTACCTGAACAGGCTGCATGCAAGAGATACATTTCTTAATTGTATGTGTATGTACTCTGTGTGTACATGGCACAGCAGGAGTTGGGTGGGGTATATATTCCTGACACTGAGGATGTACAGAAATTGGAAGGCAGCTGGTGGGAGTGTTTTCTCCTTTTATGTGGTTCTCAAAGGTCAAACTCTGGTCATTTGGTTTGGTGGCAAATGCCTTCACACACTGAGCCATCTCTTCAACCTTCAGGTATTTTTTTTTTCTTTTTATTGTCGGTCTTCTATACTGTTCATTATATTCTTTTTAAATTTAAGATCTCCAGCTTGGCAGTGTTCTCACACACCTTTAATCCCAACACTCGGGAGGCAGAGGCATTTGGATATCTGTGAGTTCCATGACAGCCAGGGATAGTACACAGAGAAACCTTGTCATGAACTTCACCCCCAAATTTAAGATATCTAAACTCCTTGTGGTGACGAAGTCTGTCACTGAAGAGGTAGAAATAGGAGGATCCAAATTTCAAGGTCATCTTCAGGTGCTTAGCAAGTTGCAGGCCAGCCTGGGCTATGTGAAACCCTAGTCAAAGAATCCTAAGTGATCCAGATTCATTGCCCCTTAGTCTCTTTAAGCACCCTTTTTTCCTATTTGAAGACAAGTTTGTTAGTTGAAAGTACTGGCTCGTACCTGTAATCTCAGCATGTGGGAGGTTGAGGCCAGAGGATTGCTATGAGTTTGAAACCAGACTGGGCAATGGAGTGGTACTCTGTCTCAGAAAGAAGCTGGTTCCCCCCCCCGGCCCACCCCCCCCCCCCCCCGGGGAGCAGGTGTTTCGCAGAATCCTATTTTCAAATGCCAGCCTGTTACTCTGACCGGCTCTCCCCAAGAGCCATATACCTGCCCCCTCACCACCTAACTTGTTTGCCCAGGAAGCCCATTCAGATACATGTTCTTTCTGTTTCTGCCTCACTTCTCTCCTACCACACATCCTCCATAGACTGTGTGTTCCTTTCTTGGCCTAGCAGGCCAGTCTCCACAGAAATTACTCTCTTGAGCCAAATCTCTCCTGACTCAAGGTCAGAGGGCAACTGTCAGGGAACTAGTCCTCTCTAACAAGCATAAAGAGATCTTTCTGATTCCCTTCAAAAGTCACCAAGAACATTCCTTCCGCTGGAGACAAGAGTGAACCCTAAGGGTGGTTTGCTTTATAGGAAAAGCAGAAATCCCATGTCCTTCAGAAAGTATGCCTAATGGTCTACAGAGTGAGTTCCAGGACAGCCAGGACTACACAGAGAAACCCTGTCCCAAAAAAAAAAAAAACCACCCAACCTCCCCCCCCAAAACAAAAAACAAAAAACAAAAAAAGAAAAACAAAAAAAAGAGAAAGTATGCCTAAGAACTTAATATGTGCAAGACATTTTAGAGGCTACATAGATACTTAAAACATTTTTATTTTTACATCATGATAGTAGAAAGGATGTGTAAAGATAACTCATGACTGTGGCAGGGACTTTCCATGACGATATTGTAGGTGCTATTAGGTACTTTGTGCCCGACACGGTACAAGGCACCTTTAACATATCATCTTGTGCACACAACATTCTAGGGTGAGTATTGTTGCTATGTCTACTTTGCAGATGAAGAAATAGTCTGAGAAAGATGAGCTGCCTTAAGACATCCAACTAGGACATGGAGTCTGAGTTCAAATCCAGGTCTGGTGTGCTGCAAAAATTCTAATTAAGACATGTCCCCACCCATTTTTATGAGTGTAAGTGTAGTGTGAATATATGTATGCATGTTTTTGCATGTTTATGGGTGAACCTATTTGCTTATGCATGTGGAAGCCCCAGGTTGCTTTCAGGAATCATTCTCTTCTACTTCATTTACTGAGGCAAAAAGTCTCTCAGTCAAACTCAGAGCTCACTCACCTGACTAGTCTTGAGTGCTGTTTGTTCTGAAGATCCTCTGTGTTAGACTTCTTGGGCTGAAGTTACAGGCAAGTCCCCATGCTCATCCAAAGTTTATGTAAATTCCTAGAGATCCAAACTGTGGTCCTCTGGCTTGCATGGCAAGCACAGTCATATCCCAGAAAAAAAAAAAAATATATATATTACAGGATTGTGTATGCAAAATGTCTGTGTGGCCCACTGCACTACTTCAATGGCTTTTTAAGACAAGAAGAAAAGGGACTGGTATTGTCTGTCTCTATGAATGCTGGGTCTTGGTTTCTCTCAGGGTCCCTCCACCTTCAGGGCATACTTGAGTCACTACAGCCATGATTTTATGGTGCTTACCTTCACCTGGGGCTACATCCCCACAACCCAGCACACAGGACTCAACACCCTTTGGGTGAAAAGCCTGGGGACCCACTCATTCCTGCAGATGCTATTTTTAGGTTCCCTGCTGCAGCAGACTGCTCTGTCCTGTGTGTGACTGATTTTATTTCTCATCTCAGTGCAGGTGGAGAAGATCTTGGTTAGGGTGTTTGCTGAAGGACCTGAGTTTGAGTTATATTCTGCTTTTACTAGCAGTGTAACCTGGACAAAACTACACACCCTCTCTCAGATTTGATTTCCTTATTTATGTAATGAGAGAAATAGCTGCCTTGCCCAAAGAGAGGTCAGCTGTGTAAACTGTTGCTAGGAGGAAATGATCCCTTTTAAAGAAGGGAGGAAAATCCAGATCACGTCGTTAAGCCCGAGGGCAAGGTGAACGGAGATCGAGTGGTGCTAAGCCCAAGTCTCAGTTGTTGACTCTCTTCCGCTGTACTCTGCCACTGACATCTTGTTCCAGACTAAGGATGAAAATATTAATATTACATGAAAACATTTTCTTTGACCTCAAAGTTTATTTTTTGCATCCATTTTTTATTGTAAAAAAATGCATTTTTGTGGGCCCCTAAAAATATTGTTGGCACTAAGTACTGTGCCTACCGGACCTAATAGCTACGTTTCCGGGAATTCAGAGCTGGCTGCCTGCATCTCCTAACATTTTCCTTCCTCTGCAGAGCGCTGCCTCCCAGAGCCCGGAAGAAAGCCAAGCTGCTGCCAGACACAGAGAGGACTAGAGGCTTTGTTCTATGGCAAGGGATGTAGAGGATGCCCCCTTATGAGCTTGACCTCGCTTCGAGGTTTAACGAGGTCACTTCTAGCCAAATGTGTCTGCGTTGGGAGCAGTCCTGTGTCTTTCTTATAGCCCATATGAGTGCTTGTAGTCCTTCTCCCTGCTTTACTCCAGACAGAAAACAATCCCTGTTATTGAAAGTCTACTTAAGTGCTCAGGACTTCACATGTATTATGTCACAGGATTATTACATCATACCCATAAGGTAGGTGATAGTATCTCTACTACACAGAAGATAAGGAAGGCCAAAAGTTCTTATCACCTGCATCTTGTCACTGTATACGTCCTCTAATGATCTGAGGAGCCCAAGACAATGTCTACTTGAACTCTAATGCTTCCCCCATGGTATTCGATGGATTCCAGACTCATACATTCCAGTCAAGTGTTCTACTACCAAGCTTCATCTCCAGTCCCACTCTCATTCCTTACTGAGGAACAGACAGTTTAGGCCAAGAACAGACTATGTATGGGGATGGACTCAAAGTCCCTGGTCCACACTGCCCACTCCAGTTTAGACATGTGTCACTGTTGATTTTGGAATACCCTGGCCAGGGACAGAAGACTGATAGAGATCTGTGATCTGTGGTCGCATTAGGCAATCAAGGGAAGACACAGTGTCCATCCAGTTAGGTTCAGAAAGTAGAACGCAGCCTGGCTCCTTGTCTTGAGTGAGGCAAGATGAGTTGAATGAACTCTGTGATCCTTTTCTTAAACTTGTGTCACTTTGCTCTTCTGACCTCTATCCTTCTGGCACATTATAAAAATGAGGTGAATGGGCTGAGAGAGATAGTCCGGTAATTAAGAGCATTTGCTGCTCTTGCAGAGGACCCAGGTTAGGTTCCCAGCACCCACAGGGCCACTTACAACAGTCTGTAACTCAGTACTGGGGGTTCCAATGTTCTTTTGTGGCCTCAAAAAGCACATGGCACAAATGTAGACCACCCACAGGCAGGCAAAAACTCAAACACATGTTTTTTGGGTTTGTTTTGTTTTTTAAGGAAGTAAGTGTTATAGTTTCTTTGGTCGTTGTGATGGATATTCTTGGTTGCCAACTTGACAGCATCTGGAATTAACTAAAAACCCAAGCACCTGAGCACCTGATGGACCTGTGAGGGATTTTTCTTGGTTGTATCTTTTGAGGTTATAAGACCCTATCTAAATCTGGGCCACACCTTCTCATGGCAGGCTATAAAAAGGACATGGAAGAAGGAAGCTTTTTGCTTTTTGCCTGCTTGCCTTCACTCTCACTGGAACATTTATCTATCCTGCTGCTAAGCCATTCCTTACTGCATTAGAGCCTACTTCTACTGAATCCTGATGTACACTGAAGACCGGGTAAGACATCCAGCCTTGTGGACTGAAAAGCTATTGGATATGTGGACCTCCTGTTAAGAGATAGCCATTTGTGGACTAGCTGGATCTATCTGTAAGCTATCCCAATAAACCCCATATATGTTTTTCTATCAGTTCTGATCCTCTAGAGAACTCTCACCTATATAGTCAGTCATCCCTCCCTCTCCTTAAATTTCCCTCCCCTCTTTTTTCCATGCTGCATCTGTGCAGGCTTTTAATTTAGTTCTCCCAGCACCCTATTTGTGCAGGGGTGATAGATTGTGAACCTCACACATGTACACAAATGTATGAAGAAGCAACCACCAGACCTCTGAGATCAGGCTTAGGCACTCATAGGGTATGTGAGAATTGTGGAAGACCGTTCTTTCTGATTTATTTTTTAAAAGGACATCCATACACTTCCCGGTCAGACCTGTTGGGGCCTTCCAGTAATCCTAGCATTGGGCAGGTGGGCACAGGAGGATGGGAAAGTCAAGGTCAGACCAATCCTAAAAATAGAAAACAAGACCTTCCCACATGTTATTATAGGTCTTCAAGATTGTATGTTCCTCTTGGCTGGAGTACCCAGCACCAGGACTCATGGTTGATGCCTGAAAGGGAAATTTTCCTGTTTCCTGCAAGACCCACGACTAGTTGAGAGGCCTATCTGAATTTGGCGTCATGGAGCTGATTTCCCACATTCTGAATTCGAAATTGCCAAGAGTTTTTGTTGCTGTTCTTCTGTTGCTTTTGCTGTAATGTCCATTGTTTTGGACCTCCTAAGGAGACCTTAGAAATAACATATTCCATTTAATCTTTACAAACCAAATAGTGGACCTTAGAGGTCAGGTCTTGATTGAGGCAAATTCTAGCTTTTCACAGGCCTCAGTTTCTCCATCTTAGAAATGAGAATAACAATGATGAATATGATGAAGAAGAAGATGATAACGATAAACAAACAAACCAAAAAAATAAACAGACCTGGTCTGCCTGCTTCAATGATTAACTTGTATGAAACACATTGAGAGCACAGAGAGGGTATGTAACACCATGTGAAATGTGGATCTCCGGTAGCCTCAACCTTCAAGCTACCCAGATACCCAGAGTGAATGTTCTGCAGGCTGTTCCCTACAACTCCTACAATCCGGAGGTGACCCTTACTTCACACATGGATGGCAGGGCGGACCAAGGAATCTTTACAGCAGCCACCTGAGCCGCGGGGGCTGCGGGCGGAGTCCTGGCAGGGCTGATCGCAGGCTGAGGATGAGTGGCGGGAGTCGTCTGAGTTGGCGGGGGCAGCGGGCCCGGCGGACACGCGGGCGCTGAAGGAGTTAAACAGGGCCGGGGGCAGAGCGCCTGTCAGAAGCGAGCATGTGCAGTTTGCACCGCATCCGTACTATGGGTGAGTGCCGCCGCCGCCGCCTGGGGCTGGGTTCCGTGGGGCAGCAGCGGCTGCAGCTCCCCGGGCCCCGCGCCGCCCCAGCGGCCGCGGACACTCGATGCGGGAATAGTCGCGGGCGGGTGGCGTGGGGGAGGCTCGTCCGGTCACTCGGCGCGGGGGGAGCCCGAGCGCCGGCGTGGGGGCAGGGAGCAGGCGGCGCAGGAGAGCGCCCCGAGACCCGGCGCGGGAGGAGGAGCGGGAGCCAGCCCGTGAGACCGCGCTCCTGGCCGCACCTGCGTTGGGCAGACGGCCGCCGACCCTGCCTTGCCTTGCCCTACCCTCGTCCCCGGCCCCGCACCGGTAGGTGCCCGCGATGCCCGCAGAGAGGCCTTTCCGCCGCGGAGAGAGGTGTCTGCGCGGGGCGGGCAGCGCCGAGCGCGGGGGCGCGGGTGATGGGGCCGTGATGGGGAAGACTCGGCGACCCCGTGTGTGGACACTACCGGATCCTGCTTTCTCTTTGCTTTCGGTTTCGGAGCGGCTGTTGGGGCTGGAGAGCGAGCCGCAGATTAGATGCTGTGTCTGAGCTTGGATTCCCTGCGGGGGATGGGCGCACAGGGGGGCGTGTTGGCGAAAAGGGTGCACATTGGCAACTTTCCCCGTCTCAAACAAAGGGGTGCCGGGTTGAGCCGAGGGTGAAAGATTCGACTGAGGATCTGAGACCTCTGAAGGTTGACACCTCCTCCCTAACCCAGTGGCGTGCACCCCGAGGCCCTCTGCAAAGGACAGTGGGGGGCGCCAGACTGGATGGAAGCTAGAGAGCCAGGTCTTGGGAGTAGGAACCACAGACCCTCCTGACTTTGCAGACTGGGGAAGGATCCCTGTCAAAATGATCTATTACCGTCTCCACCGAGGGCATGAAGGAACTGGGTGATGGTGGGTTGCACACCTTGGCATTCTTTTTTCAGGTGGGTGCCTAGATCAGTGCCCAGCCTCTGGCTGCTAGTTCTCCGTCCGCATTCACCATCTCTGTTTCCTTGTGGGAACTGGAGGGCTGAGATGGGGAGCCATGTAGCCCTATTTCTGGCAAGGCCAGAGAGAGAGGCATTGGCATCTTTCCCAGGTGTCTTCTTTTCTCTCTTTCTATGACCAGTCAGAAACTGACCCGTTTCCCCTCTTTCCCTCACCGTTTCTCCTTTCTTCCCTGGGGTTTCTTAGGAGGTGGGTGTGTGATCTCTTCTAGCACAGGGTTTGTGGTGCCAGGTTGTTCCAACTCTGGTTAGATGCTCACTGGAGGACCCTTGGAAGCTGCATACCAATGCAAACTTGGGGTTCTGCTTACCCATTGTTGAGTGTTCTCTGCACCTCAATAACAGATGATCACCACACTGGAGTCCTCACCACACTGGGGTCCTCAGAAAGCCTAAGCTCTCCTCTCTCTCTCTCTCTGTGTCTCTCTGTCTCTCTGTCTCTGTCTCTCTGTCTCTGTCTCTGTCTCTGTCTCTCTCTCTCTCTCTCTGTCTCTCTCTCTCTCTCTCTCTCTCTCTCTCTGTCTCTCTCTCTCTCTCTCATAGGAAGAGGGGTCAAAAAGAGAGCTGATGGACCTGCCTTAAGAATGGTATAAGGTCTTTCTCTAGAAGACAAACGGCTCAGTTTCCAAGACCCCAGTTCCCAATCTGTGTCTCCGGGAACCAGGTTCCTCTAGCTTGCAGATGGCATGCATGTGACCATTGGCTCTTGTCCTGTGGCTGGCAGCACAGCCATCCAGGAGCTCCTGTTATTTACCTGGTTGCAAGGCAGAGCTACTTGGCTTCTGTGTATGATCTGACCGGAGATAGGTGGCACGGTAGGCTCTGTACTTCTGGGTGATCCTTCTTGCATCTCTGTGAAGGAGCTTATGACACATTTGGCTGGACTAAGGATGCACCTACAGAGACAACTGGGTTTAAAGACATGAGGGATGGGCTGAGGTGAACCTCCTTTACTCTTCCTGAGACCTTGGGTTCAGAAACAGAGACAGGCATTAGGGTGATGGAACGCTGGTCTTTGGAAAGAAATGATAAGTCCATTTAGTCTTGCTTTTGGCTACTCCAGGATAGGATCAAGGGAGATTCCAGAACTTGTAAGGGAACACAGGAGAGAAGGAAGTACCCTGAGTGTTCCATCTGTGGTCCTGGAACTCAAATGGCTAAGGTTAGGTCAGGTGGCTAACTCAGGCAACACGGGTAGCACCACTTCTCTGAAGATCCTCTGTCCAGCTAGCAGAGTTGATTATGGCTCAGTCCCTGTTGGGTTTATCCCAAGCTGTTGATTCACAGGCTGAGGATAGTGCTCAGTGGCCTGACCTCTCCAGCGGAAAGGGTGCAAGAAGGCTTCTCTGTGGACTGACTGTTCTTCAAATACACAGTCTATGAGGTAAGAGTGTGGGCTCCCTTGCCTCCCTCCTTGAAAGCGATGGGATGTGATCTCCTACATTTATAAATTCATTTAAGAGCCTGGAGTTCTTGAATGAAAGGTATCAGAAGAATTAGTGAGTCTTACAGCGTGTTTATTTCAGTTGACTCCGGTTTGTGTATTTGTTTCAAAGGGGGAAAGTGTTCTTTTACAGGGAAGGGCTAAGTTATAGCTTTTTCAATGGGGAAAAGTCAGTGATAGGTTTTAAAGTGTCATCTTTATCAGAAAAGTTGCTATAGTACACAGGGGTGGGTGGTTTTTCTGTCTGCCTCTGCTCATGGGACGTCTCTGAGCTCCCAAAGGAGATGACAAACCAGGGCGATAGTGGCAGTCACCCTTGAAGCTCTGATAAGGGTCTATGGTGATGTGGGTGGGGGGCTCTGGCCTCAGAGAGAGAGAGAGAGAGAGAGAGAGAGAGAGAGAGAGAGAGAGAGCAGTAAAGTGAGGCAGCCGGGTTTAGCAACAGCCATATCTGATCTGGCTGTCCTTGAGGGAGAAAAAGGATAGCTAACCCTCCCTTTGCTAGACTGTTCTCAAATTTGCAGCCTTTAACCCTCCTTCTCCCCACCCCTCTATCCCCTAATTACAGACAAGGTGGTTTGGATTTTAGTGGGCTTTTGGTTTGGTTTTGTTTTTTAATTCAAGAACATTCCTTTTAAAGTGGGAATAATTTCTGCTCTAGCACCCTCGGCTCCTTTTGTTCAAACCTGGCCAAGGAGGGAATCCAGAAAGGGATTAAGATCATCTGAAACTGGCTATAGTTTCTGCTTCTTCCTACCATGCCTTTTAGGAAACTGGTTTGTTTTTGAAAAGTAGAGTGTAACCGAGTCTGAGGGGAAAGAGGACAGGAGCAGCATTTTTTGGTCCTGGTCCTCAAGTCACTCTCAGTACCCTGGGATGGCTGGTATGTACTAACATTCCTTTCCTGGGATTAGAGAAGGTTTAGAATCAATTGTCTTATGATTCTTGGCTTAACCTTTACCAAGATGCTAGCAGAGGGTTTAGATGCTGTAGGTTTGTAGGTTTGTATGATGACAAATGCCCGTTATCCTAGCCCTTAGGAGGTAAAGGCAGGAGGATTTGAGGCCAGCCTGGTCTACATATAGAGTTCCAGACCAACTAGGGTTATACCTTAGCTGGGAAAAATACATTTGCCTCATATCAAGCTATGGGATGTTCCGTGCTGCTGCCATTTATGGAAGTGTACATGGAAAAGGAAGTGCTTTCTTCCTGTGGCACGGATATTCACCATTAAACTGAGGCTGGGTAAGTGAGCTGCTGATTCTCAGGCTGACAGGGAAAGCCTGCTTGCCCCCTTGTGCTCTCATGCATTAGGCTCCAGGGGTGGGTTCCTGCACGCCTCCAACCAGAGGTTCTGCTTAATGTTCATTTTGACATCAATTTCTCTACCTGTAAATTTAGTGGGGTTGAAATTGTAGGGTGATGCTGGCCCTCGGTTCCTTCAGAGAATGGTTCTCAGAGGAAGCTTTCTGTCCCTTTCTATTGCTGACAGTTTTGTGATGGGGTTGGTCCAGTCTATGGACACAGCCATTGCCATTTGCATCTCTGAACTTCTAGACCCCACCCTTTCTTTTTCTCTGATGGTTCCCTGGGACTTTGAGAGCTTCTACTTTCTATCATGACTGGTGTTGTAAGAGTCGGCAGCATGAATATTATAGCAAACAGTCTACATGGGCAGGAATTGGGTCTTGAAACTGCTCTTTCCTCTGGAATCTTGGCAGTGTAAAAATTTCACTGGCCACATAGTACTAGGAAATCTACTTGATAAGGGGACTTAGTAAGTCAGAGCATCTCTGTCACACCTGTTCTCTCCTGAGGTCCCACATTTGGGACATATTGGATCAACCACTTCAGACTGCTGTAGCAGGTGGGCTCAAATGATAGATGGCTTCTAGTGGGTCTGTCCATTCATTGTTTCAGGTTTTAAGAGGCACCTCTGCCACATGAGCTTCTGGACTGGTCCATCTTCACAAGAGTTTTAGTAGGGCCTTGATAGCAGCCTCAAGTCTAGAGATGCCAAGAGACAGAGGGCTACAGAGAGAGGGTTCTTCTCTGAACCTTCCATATATACATGAGTCTATGTAGTGTTGCTCATTGTAGATGTGTTTAGGGCTGACCACTTAGGTTTGGATAAATCACGGGGCTCATCCCTAAAGAAAACTTGATTCTCCCTCTCTCAGCAGCCAATGATTTCCTGTGGGTGGGCTCTTATGAAATTTCCACCATCCATATTGTATGCCAACTGATGTTGCAGGTGTGTGTGTGTGTGTGTGTGTGTATCAACCATATTATTGAGATTTCCTGGGTGCAGCTTCCCTGTCATATCTGGAAGATATTTTCTAGGGGCAGGCATCTTGGTACTCCAGCTCTTAAAATATTTTTACAGCCTGTTCAATGGTTTCCTCTGACACTCAGGTCTAGGGGTTGTGTTGTAGAGGCATCAACTGGGGACGGGGACCATCTCAACCATTTATTCTCTACTTCTGACAGTTGTGGATCTCCACACTAGTCTTCATCTATTGCAAAAAGAAGTTTCTTTGATGAGGGGCGAGAGCTATACTTATCTGTGGGTATAAGGATAAGCATTTAGATTACTATTAAAAATTATACTGATTTAGGAAACTAGCAGAGGTAGGTTCTGCTCTAGGGCCTGTGACCTCTCCAGCCATAAGTATTTGATTAGTTTGCAGTACCTGGCATGACTTCCTTCCTCTTAAGCAGGCTTTAAGTCAAGTTAGATAGCTGTTGGTTACCCCCAAGATAAAAGTGCAACTATTGCACCATTGGAGATATCTTGGTAGGCCAGTCATCTTTGTGGTTCTTAGCCTTTGCAGCTGGCTAAGAAAGCTGACTGCGTTTCTCCCTTAGCAGCTTGCATAGGGCCTTCCAGTACTCTGAGAGTTAGTCTCATGCATCTGTGTTTAGCACATGTACAGCTCCGATTGCCTGTCTAATGCTGTCCTTAGCTAGTCTCCCCCTCAGCTCCTGAGTTCCTAGTCTTTAGGATCCCTCTCCCTCTTTTTCCCAAATAAAACACACGCACACGCACACACACACACACACACACACACACTTCCAAAGTCAGGACTAAGAACCTGGACGTTGGTCACACTTTTATCTACATCATTAAGCAAATATGGACAATAAATATTGCTATCGTTTGGGCAGCATAAGCAGCAGATCCAGAGGGTTTGTTTTTTTTGCTTACCCAAAACAATAAGGTGACCTTCTTATAGTGACATAATATAAGTGCGTATGTCTGCACAGTTCTTGACATGTGAAAGTACTCATTAAATCACCAGCTGTGATAGTTGGATGTCATTCGACACACCGACTTCTAGGTCACTGGACAATGACATCGTTTTAAAGAAACAACTCTAAAATCAGGAAATCTGAGAATACTCCCCATCCCACTTGCTTGATTGCCCTTGGGTGACCCATTTCAGTGCTCTGAGACTTAATTCCACATATGAAATTTCAAGTTGCTTCAGTGGTCAGAGCGCTAACAGTTGACAGTCATCAGGTATTGAATACTTACTCTCTCTGTCTGCCAGGCATTGGGCTAAGTACTCTTTATATGTTCTCCTGCATACCACCGAGAAAGCTACTACTGATTATTCCCATTTTACAGCTGGAAAGAGTGAGCTTCTGCAAGAGCAATCACACATCTCATCTGGCTAGAAAATGTCCAGACTGGGCCTTGAGCTGAGGTCTGATTCTGCTGCAGATTGTGAGTGTTGGATTGGTTAGGTGATAGAACAAACGAACATTGGTGAGTGACTGACAGCGGAGGTGGTGTAAGCATATAGAGTTGATGTGGATTAAACATGGCAGCTAAAGGAAGATTGAAGGACACATGCTTGAAAACTAGCATCCTTGTGAACGTTCAGAAAGGAGGGTGAAATCTTTACCCTGCAGTGGGGAAGTAGACCAGATGGCCTGGAAGTTATCCTAAAGGGAACAAGCTTTCTGCTTGGCATAGCAATGCATCTTATAAACCCCATTTCATTCTGATACTAACATTTTCCTCTTGCTTGGTAGGCTCTTGGGTCGCATTTTCCTTTCTGTTACCCTCCTGTCCATCAGAACAGCTCATCTTAGCAATTTCTTGACTATACTCTTTGTCCCCCAAGCCCTTCCTTCCCTTGACCATCCCTGTGCATCTGAGGGACTTGATTATGGCCCAAGTCCCAGATATACTTTGCAAAGCACAGAAAATGTTAGACTAGGGTCTGGAATATAACTCAATGGTACAGAACTTGCCTAGATCATATGAGGACCGGGGGAATCAATCCCCAGCATTGGAAAAAAAATAGATCTACCTTATATTCATCAGATTACCCTACATCCATCTGGCTACCTGTTCTGAGAAAGGATTTACTCCGTTTAGAGATAACAAGCTACTTCAATGGTTAATTATCCTCAGCCCTAGACAATTTCACTTTGAATCTCTTACATCATTTGGGGGTGTTTATGAAAAGGAATGAGAGTTGTGGAGGAGGCCTGGGAGAAGTTGGCTGACCATATTAGAGTTGTTGAGAAGCTCTTTGATAGAATCATATGGTAGGGACAAGGAGACGAGTTCTGGACTCTTGTTCAGTGACTCTGTACATGGGATGTAAATTCTGGGGGTTTTTGGTACTGTTGTGTATAAAATAGAAATTGCCAGGTAAGACTGTCTGTAGCCTTCTAGGAGGTGTGCTGAATGATCCAGTGGACTTGGGGTGATTCTGGCCTTTCTCAGGGAAGACTCAACTCCTCTGGAACTGATGGAAGTCAGAACTGAGGAAGCTGGGATAGAGTGGAAAGAGAATGGAACCATCCTGGAAGATAAGGGGCAAAGCCAGAGCTAGAATAGGAACTTTCGCCAGGCAGTGGTGGCACACGCCTTTAATCCCAGCACTTGGGAGGCAGAGGCAGGCGGATTTCTGAGTTCGAGGCCAGCCTGGTCTACAGAGTGAGTTCCAGGACAGCCAGGACTACACAGAGAAACCCTGTCTCGAAAAACCAAAAAAAAAAAAAAAAAAAAAAGAAGAATAAGAACTTTCTAGTGAAGGGGTAGCAGGACTGGTGTTCCTCCTGTCCCCCAGAGGGAGCGGAGGGGTGGCATTATTTGTGGGCCTTTCCTCCCCCACTCCCTACATCATGGTAAGTACCCTTTGCCTTCTCTGAAACCTCACTTCATCCCTTCGCAGACCCAGGGAAAGCTGCAGCACAGCTATGCCTTGTAGGTGTTTCATATTCTGCATTTGGGTTGGGTGAACTCCTACTCCTCCTCCTCCTCCTCCTCCTCCTCCTCCTCCTCCTCCTCCTCCTCCTC
>NW_021604585.1:8306257-8359510 GCF_004785775.1 Grammomys surdaster | reverse complement strand
TCCTCCTCCTCCTCCTCCTCCTCCTCCTCCTCCTCCTCCTCCTCCTCTCTTCCTCCTCCTCCTCCTCTTCCTCCTCCTCTTCCTCTTCCTCTTCTTCTTCCTCCTCTTCCTCCTTCTTCCTGCTGCATCCTAGGCTTTCAGGACTTCAAGACTTTGCCTGAAACCTCCTGGGTAACACAGCGCTTGGGAGGACTCATCTCTCCTGCTGCCCTACCTCTGCCTGAAGGAACAAGAGTAAACCAAGAACTCAGCCAGGGTTCTAAAGGTCATGGCCTCTTTGCTCATGGAATTGGAGCATCTGGGTCTCCTTTGAGTAGGGCCATTTATATAAGGATCTATCCATTCTTTCTTCCTTATACGTCCTCTGGTTTTTATTTTATGTTCACGGTTGAGGAGCAAGTGAGTTCCTCCCAGACCCACCAAACACTCATCTCTGTCCCCACCCACCTTGTTTTCCCCCTCTTTGCTCCCTGTTTCTCTATGCTAGTTATTCCCTTAAAATAATTTATTTATTTTTATGTGTATTTGTGTTTTGCTTGCATGTATGTTTGTATGTGGCTATCAGGTCTTGGAGTTACAGACAGTTGTAAACTTCCCTATGAGTGCTGAAAATTAAACCCAGGTTCTCTGGAAGAGCAGTCAGTGCTCTTAACCACTGAGCCATCTCTCCAGCCCCTTCTACTAGTTATTTCTAATAGTGATCACTATACCTCAGAGGGTACGAGGGGCTTATTTTTTAACTTAAAAAGATATATGTGTGAGTGTTTTACCTGAATATATGTCTATGCACCATGTGTATTCAGTGCCCACGAAGGCCAGAGGAAGGCATTGGATCCCTTAGAACTAGGGTTACAGAAGGTTACAACCTGCCCTGGGGGGTCCTGGAATTCAAACCTGATCTTTTAGATCTTTACAACAACAGCCATGCTCTAAAGCACCCTGAGAGGCCATTTTAACTACAAGGACGAGCATTTCATTTTAATAGCCATTCATGAACAGTTCTGTGTCCCAGGATGCCTTTAATGTTCATTCAGTGACTTTCATTTTTTCCCCACCTGTGGACAGTCAGGCTTTCTAAGTTTTCTGGTTGTTCATGGGCAGTAAGAGGGTCCTGTAGTCACTTTAAGTCACGAGCATGGCCTCAGTTCAGAATTTCATACATCCACTCTTTGTCACTGAACTGCAAACGATAGGTGTCCAGTGGCTGGCACTTCTGTTCCCTGGGCCTGGTAGGCATTTAATGCTGATTCTTTCTTTTGTGGCCACGCTCAAGGGTTTCTTAGAGATCCCTCTTTTCCAGATGCTGAGGTATTCACAATGAAATTTATCACTGGTTATGATAACTCATGCTCATGATGCCAGCAGTGGGAAGACTGAAGGTTTACCACAAGTTCAGGCCAGTCATGGCTACAGAGTGAGCTTCAGGATAGCCTAGGCTACAACGTGCTGCCCTTGTCTCAAACAAATCCATAAAAAAGAGAAAATTGTCCATCATTCCATATTACTGCTCCTGCCTTAGGGTCCCCAAAGCCAGTGGTTTACCTCCAGTCTCTGTCCACTAAGTCCCTTTAGTTTGTCCTCTTAGGTGCTTTGGACTAGCTCTACTCCCACCCATTCATGTTAGTTCTAGAAACTAACCAATCCCATATCCTTTGGAGCAGTGACTCTGAAGTACAGGCTTGCTCCCAGCTCAGCAGCTGATGGCCGCTCTGTGGCTCACCATCTGCTCATCCCTACCTGCTGTTTTCTCACCTGCAAGGAACAGACATCAAGTTCCCCGAGTGGTCCTGTGGCAGCTCTTCTGACCACCCAGTCCTCAGAAAAAATTCTGGTGGTAGGGTGGGGACATAGCCCAGGAGCAGCACTCTCCAGATCCCTCTACAGCCGCTCCTCAGTGTCTGCCCATCCTGACCATTTGAGACCTCAGTTTGAGGAAGGAGCGTGCACATTTTTTTTTTTTAAAGTCCATCCTCGACTGATATCACACTGGAGAACACACTGGAGATACCTTTCATATCTTGGTGGCATAGTTATATTTCTGACTTTGTATACGTAGTTCATTAAAATTGTAAGTATCTGAGCTGGAGAGATGGCTCAGTAGTTAAGAAAGCATACTTCTGGGTGGTGGTAGCTCATGCCTTTAATCCTACTGCTCGAGGGAGGAGGCACAGAGGCAGGTAGTCTACAGGGTAAGTTCTAGGATAGCCAGAGCTACACAGAGAAACCCTGTCTTTAAAAAAAAAAAAAAGCAAGAAGAAGAACAACAACAACAAAAGATCACACAGATCCTCTGGAGAGCCTGAGTTCTAGTCCCAGCTCCAGCTCCAGGAATCCAATGCCTCTGACTTCCATGAACACTGCCAATCATTTACACATGCCCACACAAGTCACATATACATACATGTAATTAAGAAACAACTGTCAAGTTAGGTGTAGTTGTACATACTCAGCACTCGGGAAACTGAAGACAGAGGAAAGGATTGTGTGTTTGAGGCTGCGGAGGTGACTCCTTTGGTAAAAATGCTTGCCATGCAAGCATGAGGATCTGAGTTTAGATCCCCAGATCCTGTGTAGGCACCACAGCACACATCTATAATCCCAGCACTAGAAAGACAGAGACAGTGGCTTGCTGGAGCTTGCTGGCCAAGCAGCCTAGCTGAATCAGAGTGCCCATCAGTAAGAGATGGAGTGTGACTAAGGAAGACTTCATGTCAACCTATGGCCTCTATATAGATGCTTCTGCACACATACACACGAATATGTACACACACACACACACACAGAGAGAGAGAGAGAGAGAGAGAGAGAGAGAGAGAGAGAGAGCTAATCTAAACAGGTTAAGAAGAACAATTAACATTTATCGAGCTCAATATCCAAAGGTTATTCATCTATGGATTCAATATCCAAAGGTTATTCATCTATGGATTCAACCAATTGCTGGTCAAAACAATTCAGAAAAATTACTGTATTTTACTGAACATGTATAGAGGTTTCTTGCTATTATTTTCTAATCAACACAACGCAGCTACCATTTATATAGTATTTATTATGTATGAGAAGCAATCCAGAGATGATTTAAAACATGTGGAGGATGTGCCTAGGTTATATGCATTTTGTATAGGAGATCTGTATTTTTGCAGACGTTCATATCTGCTGGGGTTTCCTAGAAACCACTGCCTTTCAACACTAAGCGGTGACTGTAGTGATAAGTGCTGGTTTCAGTTCAGTCAACACGCACTCTCAATCCCCACGAGGGAGGTGCTTGGGCTATCTGTAGTTTACAAAAGGAATAAACTGAGACAAAGGGAGGGTAAAGCAATTTGTCTATGGTCATTAGTTGGTTTCCATCAGTGTTGGGATTTGAATGGAGGAAATCTGACCCCCAAGCATGTATCTTTAAACCACAGTGCTCTTCTGCTTCCTGTGAGGGAGAAACCATGAAGATGACACTCACATGATTGACAGGTGCTGCTTTCGGATGTACTTTTGCTCCCTTACTCTGGCATTGGAGGCCTCCTGCATTATCCTTTCTTCTCCCTACATTCTCACTCCAACAACCTCATTTGTCTTTTCCCAGAGTCTAACCCACCTACCTAGGTGACCTGCCCAGCTTGTGCCCTCACTGCCTCCCATGGACATGCTGGCTTCAGGGCCTTCATCTGCCTGGCTATCTACATTAGAACTCAGCCACAGGGGTATATATTTGGCCCAAATTATGTCTGCTGGTCTCTTTCAACTCCTCTTGTCATGTCATCACTAAGTTGCTATTACTGCATGCATTCATGCCAAGGGCAGTGAACATGAAATTGGCAATCAAAGCCACTAACTGCCTATTGCTAACTTATGCAAAGCCCTGGCTTCTCTAAACCTTTTTTTTTGTTGTTATGATGGAGATGTGGATTAGATCCCTTCAACTTACGATAGTCTATGATTTTATTCAGCTTAAAATGATTGTATGTATATTTGTATACACACACTGCCTGAGAGTGTGTATGTGCACTAGACATGGAGCTTGCGGAGGTCAGAGAAGTGTTGGATCCTCTGGAACTAGACGAACAGGAGTTGGGAGACACCACATCTCAATTACCTTTTTGTTTTCTATTAGCTCTTTGGATCCTGAGGGTTCAGGACCCTGTACAAGGTTTACATACAGAAGATATGTATAGTATCGGTTGGGAAAATATTTCATTCCATGTCTATTCTGGAGTTGACCGACTTTTAGAAATCACAGTCTCTGGGTGATTATCGGTCAGGGCTCTGAGGTTTTACTCTTTTCAGAGTGAGTTTAAAACAAACATTCCAGGTCCAGTCTGCTGCCTTTCCCCTTTCACAAACCTATTTAACAGATCTCTTTAATGACAATGAAATAGAAACATCCTTAAACTGAGAATTAACTGGTGACAATGGGACCACGCCTGGACTGAGAAGGTCATCAATGGCTTCTCTCCTGGCAGAGTGTGAGTGTTTGTAGATGACATGTGGCTTCTCTAAGGAATGGTCCCTCCCTAGCCCTGGCTATGAGGATTGTGACATTACTATATGTGCTCAGAATTACTTATTCAGAAATCTAAAACATTCTGAATTCCAAGGCTGTGCGATAAGCGTTTGAGTTTCTATAGTATGTTTCTCAGCAGAGATGCCGTTGGCTCAGATGGTCTTTTGACCTCTTTAAATGTCACGGAACTTCAGAGGAGTCTCTACCTCACGGACTTCTCCTGAATCCTTCATGGTTACCACGACGCTACTGCCGTTGACCATGGTTTACTGGGTTTTGAAAATGTTGCATTAAAATATCATTTATGATAGCTGGGAAAATGGCTCAATGATTGAGAGCACTTGCTTCTCATGTGGAAGAGCAGAATTCAGATCCCGCATCTGTGTCGGGTTCCTCAGCTTGACCTGGTGCTCTAGCTCCAGGGGAACCCGTTTCTCTTCCAGCTTCCAGAACACATAGATTATTTCTCTCTCTCTCTCTCTCTCTCTCTCTCTCTCTCTCTCTCTCTCCCTCCCTCCCTCCCTCCTTCCCTCTCTTCTTCCCTCCCCCCTCCTCTCTTTTTGTAAGTTGCTTTACATTTTAGACATCAAGCAAATGCTCTTTGTTTTTGACCTGAGGTTTGCTATGTAGCCCCAGCTGGCCTTGAACTTGAAGTCTTCCAGCCTGAACCTCCTAAGTGCTGTGATGACCATCGAGCACTAAGGTACTTACTTGGCAGTGCCTTTCTTGCCTCACCTGGTCCTGGCTTTCAATTCATTCCCTGAAGGAAACTTGGACTACCAAGTCTGTGGCTCTGAGATGACCTGGGGCATACCTGCTAGACTAGGCTATGCCCTGTTCCCTCCTTGGCATAGTTAGCTTACATGAATAAACCTGATGGTTTCTAGAGGCATTTTCTGTACTTGGGTGTTTTCTTGGAGCCCCAGGACCTCATTTCTCCTCTTCCTCTGGGAAGTGATGCACCTTCTTATTGATTGTTACAGCTGTGTTGACTGGGCATTTTACTATTTGTTTATTTAGATTGGCTATTTGGGATGGAGTTGCACTGTCGTCAGGGCTGGCCTAAAACCTATAGTGCTGTGACTGCCTCCCTGCCTCATCCTCCCAAGTGCTTGGGAACTACAAGCCTGAGCCACCACTCCAGCTTAATCACACATTTGAAAATTAAAAGATAGATTCAAATGCTTATGGGAAATGCAAAAACTGCACAGACAAAGCAACCCTACACAGACACGCAGAATGATAGAAGACATCACTGTGCTCTTGTTCTCCTCCCCCTCCTGCTCCTCTTCTCTTTTGCTTGAGGGATGCAGAGTTGCACATTGACAGTCATAGGTCCTGCTTCTGGACCTTTCGTAAGGTGGGTTCTTTCCTCTCCTTCCCACTTGGCCTCTACTATCCCTCAGCTGTAAGAGACACACAGATCAACTATCAACCTCTCACGACTTTGTCCATGTTGAGAAATGATGGCCAGGCCTGTGGAAGGTTAGGCCACTCCCCCTGACTATTAATTAATCAGCCCCTCTCAAGAGGCTCAGCTGTAAATATTTCTGGCTCTGCCGTTTTAACCTGTCGGAAGTTCTCCATGCTGCGCCCTTCTCTTCTCCGTCCCTACATCCTGCCACGATTCCTCACGATATGGCGTTTTCCATAAATACTCCTCAGCACCCTCTTCTGTGCCGTGTACTCATCTTTATATCCATTAAGGAAGATATTCCACAGACTCAGCCTGGCACCTGTTTCTTTGGCCTCCTCTAAGCACAATCTCTGCCTCCAGACATTGAACCATTTATCATTTCCCTGCCCTGTCTGGATGACTTGTGATCTTTCCGTTATTATATTGTGCTGGGAAAAATGCTGAGATACAGTGTAACTTGGATTAGTAAGCAGATAACATTCCCCAAAGGTGCTCAATTGAAGTTTGGCCGTATCATTTATATAATGATCACTTGGGCGCTCCGGTCTATGTCAGGAAAAGACCATTGTCTTTATTCTGGGGGACAGATCACTTGACTGTGCCCTAATTCTTCTCGTCCCCCTGGCATTGCAGTTTCCTTTGCTTTTAAAGACTCAACCTACAGTGATGCCCCATTTCAGTGAGCATATTGGTAGGGCCTCCTAATTACTCTGAATAAAATTCAGACACCGGCACCTACCTATAGAAACATAAATTTCTGTCCATTTTTCAGTGCTGGAGATCAAATTCAGGGCTGTACATGCAAAACCAGTGGTCAACCATTGACTTACATCCCCAGCCCCCAGCCCTTGTTTGTTATTGTTGGTGCTATTTCTTTGTGCTTATTTTCTCCCTACCCTCACTCTCTCCGTGTGTGTGTGTGTGTGTGTGTGTGTGTGTGTGTGTGTATAGCAGCACCAGAGCTTGGTTCCAGTACTTTACCACTGAGTTATATCCTAAGTTTGTTTGTTTGGATTTTGTTTTGAGATGGTTTTTCTTTATGTAGTAGCCCTGGCTGTCCTGGAACTCACTCTGTAGAGCAGGCTCGCCTTGAACTCAGAGATCTGCCCCCCCCACCCCCAGTGCTGGGTTTAAGGCCTGCACCACCACTGCCCAGGCCTTTTGTATTTTTATCTTAAAGCAGGGCCTCACTAAGTTGCCCAAGCTTGTCTTAAATTCCCTTTGTAGCCCGGGAAAGTTTCAGACTTGCACCCTTCCTGCCTCAGTCTCCTGAGTAGCTGGGATTACAGGCATGGACACTACACTAGGCCTTTGGGTGTTTTATTTAGTCTTGTATTTTTGAGATATAGTCTTGATTAGCTCAGGGTAAGCCTTGAATTGTTCTGTCCCCCAGGGTGACCTTAAACTCTCTCAGATCTCCAGCTTTTGCCTCCCAAGAGCTGAGATTACAGGTAGGTGCAACCACACGTGCTGCCTCTATATTAATTTTTTTAATGTCAGTATAAGTGGCCAACTCTAATCTAAAAGAAAAATAAAGGGATAACTTAGTTATCATGCAGTATCCTATATTTGGTGTGTAACTGGCTTGTCATAACCCCCCGGAAGTCAGAAACTGGGTCCTTTGCATAATAACCCCCGAAAATTCGATAACAGAAAAGAGATTCAGGTGTGTGTTGTGGGTGACTCGCCGTACCAGGAAATGTGCTACTGAGCCCTGATGTCATTCTCCATAATGATGAACATTTCTTGGTAGCATTCCAAAGAATCTAAAGTAGGATGTCCTTTCAATTTACACGTTAATGGAATTCCTGGCCAATGCAGCATCCGGCAAAGCCACGCTAATGCTGGGTGTGGTGACACATACACCTGTGATCCCAGCATTTAATGTGGCAAGAGGATTTCTATTGGAGGCCAGCCTGTGATACATAGTGAAACTGTGTCTCAACCAAACGAAAAGAAAACAGCAACAACACAAAAACCATGTAAGAGGGACTGGGATCTTCTATCTCATATTGTGTCATGTAATGGTCATGTGCTTGCCTGGCATAATAAGACCCTCAATTCCCAGCACCTCAAAACAGAATCAAAGCCGGGCAGTGGTAGTGCATGACTTTAATCCCAGTACTTTGGTGGCAGAGGCAGAGCAAGTTCCAGGTTAGCCAGAGCTACATAGAGAAACTCTGTTTTGAACAACCGTTATATATTTAATCATAGTTATAATTTAGAGCATCTTTTCTGTAGAACCCTCTAACATCAGGTAGGAATTGCAGTGTTTTGGCAAGTGGGACCTCAGAACCTGTAGTACCTACCATGGTGTTGATAGCTACCTTCCAACTCTGTCTCCTGGTGAGGAAGAACCAAGGACTAGGTCCTACTGGCTGCTTGGGCTCTAGGTCTAGCTTACAGTATCATAGTGTTTGTATAACCTTACATAGGTTACACTTAATTCTATATGTCTGCATGTCTTCTCTGTCAAGAAGAGTCAAGCAGTGCACATGTGTTGAGGATACAGTGCTAAGTACTTAGTGTGCGAGAAGCCCTGGGTTTCACCTCCACTACCACCACCACCACCACCACCACCACCACCACCACCACCACCACCAAAGCCACATGTGTCCTACCTACTCTGGGATTGAAGCTAAGGTCAGTCTAGAACTCCCCCTCACTTGGTTTCTTTCTAGCCTTCAAAATCTCTTAGACTTGGGAGAGAGAGAGAGAGAGAGAGAGAGAGAGAGAGAGAGAGAGAGAGAGAGAGAGAGAGAGAGACGGAGAGAGAGGAAGGAGAAAGAGGTGGGGCAGGACAAGGATGGGGGAGGAGAGAGAAGGAAGAATGGGTGGGGAGGAGACCTTTCTCACATCTACTTCAGAAACTTTTCCTTCTCCTTCATGAGCTGACTTCTCAAGTCCTCAGTGCTTCCCTGGGCCAGCCCAGTGTCCACTTTTTGCAGCCACACCTTTCCAAGCACTCACCAGTTCCTTATGCTGTAAAGTTTTTTCATCCCCTGGACAGCTTTCCTCTCCAGTAGGTTCTGGCCTCTGGCATTCTTCTGCCTCCCATCTCACAGATCCCAGTGTGGAGAAAGCTCCTGCTTTCCTTCTTCCTCTGGCTCCTTCACATGGCCCATCCTCTGCTGGCCTCAGACATCACCCTCCACCCCGGCATGCTCCTCCACTGCTGGGCTCCATTCTGACTTGTTCGTTAAACGGTCACTGGGTTACCTATTTGTTCCATCCTTTGTGTACATGCAAAGACCCCGGATCAGAGGTACAGTCCAGGACCTCAGGCCATGTCCAGCCTTGAGCTGTCTATCCTGTTGGCACTTCAGACACAAAGAACATATGAAACAAAGCTACTATGGGTCCTTAGACCTGCCCCTCTTCCTGGATCCTCTTCTCTCAGGGAATGACACCACCATAGCCAGGGGCAGAAGTCTGGGTGGCATCCTCAACCCTTCCTTCCAGGAGTCCTGCCTGTCATCTCTCATAATGGCTCTGCATTAACATGGGTCGGGTTTTTAATCGTCTTAGTTAATTGTGTTGGTTGTTCATTCGTCATCAGGATTTAGGATGCAACACCTAATTTACTGTTGGGCTGGATTAAGAGTTTTGGAAGCCTTCAGAATGGATATCAGGTCTCTTCCTTGACCTTCTCTTACACTGAGGATAAAAACTGGATTTCAAACATGCTGGACAATTTTCTGCCACTGAGCCCACCCCAATCCCGTTCTTTAAATATTGTTCTCTGGTGTCCTATGCATGTAGGAGTATGCTTGATAAAATGTCGAGATGCTTGGTCTGGGCTAGGGCCTCAGATTCCGTGGTCTTTGCGTGTACACACCTGATGGAGCAGATAGGTACTGAGTGATTGTTTAATGAGTGTGTCAGTGAAGGTGTGGATAATAAGATGGACTTAAAAGATCCTGTTTTTACAGTGAAACTGCGCTGTAATAAGGGAATAGGTTGTTGTTGGTTTTTTTTTTGGGGGGGGGCTTTGATATTGTACCTGTAGTCCTCCCAAGATTTTATGTTTTAAACACAGTCAGCTCCCTGTTGTGCCTCGGCATTCATACTCAGCCTGCTTAGCATCCAGTGGTCTGCACATGCAAGATATGTATAAGAATTTCTGCATTACTAAGTAAGTGAATCTGTGTAATGGGTAGTTTGCTCCATCCCCAGTTGCCATCAGTAAGCCGCTTTAAAGACTCTGCTACCTGGCTGTGTATTATTTAAAGTGGCCACACAGAGCTAGGCAGTAAAGCTGAGGAGGGGATATGTGGTGTGTGTGTGTGTGGGGGGGGAGGTGTTATTTTAGAATTCAGTGGAAAGGACAGTAGAGGGTCTTGAAAACAGAGTTTCTGCTCTAGAAAGCCCAGGTGAGATCTCAAAAGGGAGAAACTGGCCCGGAAGCCTCAGTGTGAGTGAGTGAGTGAGTGAGACTAACAAGTTCTTTTTTTTTTTTTTTTTTTCGAGACAGGGTTTCTCTGTGTAGCCCTGGCTGTCCTGGAACTCACTCTGTAGACCAGGCTGGCCTCGAACTCAGAAATCCACCTACCTCTGCCTCCCAAGTGCTGGGATTAAAGGCGTGCACCACCACCACCCGTCGAGACTAACAAGTTCTTGAAATCTCAAAGGTTCTGGTTTTAACCAGTAGCTTGCTTGACTCACGTTTAGGGACTTATGGAGCAACCAGGTGTCAGAATACATTAATGACATGTAGGTATAGTGCCAAAAGCTTAACCATGTCTTCTGGCCTTAGAATACAGATCACATGATCCTGGGAAGAAAAAGGAAAAAAATGGCAGAGGACCAAGGCAAAGAAGGGAGAGAATGCGCTCATGGGGGCCACTTTGGCAGATGATAGAAGTCCCAGGGTGGAGTTTGTGTGCCTAGAGGGGCTGTCTCTTCCTTCTTCCTTGTTTACTTTCATGTCTGTTCTACTCAGATCCCCAACCAGCCTCTGTGTGTTTACAGGTACTTCTGATTAGCCTAAAGGGTAGGAGTTAAAATCTCTCTAGGGTCAGGTGGGCCATTTCGAAGGCATGGTCATACGGAAGAGCCAGGCTGCCCTGAGCTTGGACCCACTGACTCACGGCTTCTCCACACGTTTGCTCATCCTTCTCCCGTCAGCAGAAGCTGACATGTCGTTCACGCAGATGACATATAAGAGTGTAACTACAGATATTACTCAGCTTTATTGCACACGGTGGGGTATTAAAGGAGGTGTGGGGCTTCCTCTTTAGCCTACCAAGACAAGACTTGTACCTCCTACAAGGTAAGAAGCCTGTGACTTGTCAGTGTTGTGACCTCACAGGGCTGCTCAGCCAGCACTGGAACCCTGGAGAAGTAGGTGCCTAGAAGAGTTTGGGGGTCAGAAGGATTGTAGTGGACTCTTTTCAGAGAGAGTAATTTTTTTTCTTTTTCTATGAGATTGAAATCTTTGAGAGAGCACTGAAGGACAGGTGGATAAACAAAGATGAAAGACAGAGCCATTCCAGGTGTTGGGGGTGGAAATCCTGAGGAGAGACCCCAAGAGGCTAGAGCACATGTTTGAGGGAGAACTAGTTATGGGCCGCCCTGATAAGGCCTGGGCTGGTATAAAAGACAGGGGCTACTGCTTTTTGCTTTGTTCAACAAAATCTTATTAAGTGCTTGTATCATGCTAGGTATTTTAAAAAGTAGCTTCTGGGGCCAATGAAATGGCTCAGCAGGTAAAGATACTTGCTACCGAGCCTAATGACGGGAGTTCAATTCCAATGAGCCACACTGTGGGAGAGAGGACAAACTCCTACTTACCATGTTTTAAGTCATTCCATCCTGTTGTCTTTGGTGGTTCAGTTTTGCCAGAACACTGTGTGCTCCTTGCCTCTCCTCTTCACATTTTCTGGTCACTTCTCTAAGTATGGACTCTGGAATGTGCTCCTCCAGTGGAGCAGAAGGTCTGCGGCCACAATACTTGTGTTACAGCCTAGCTCTGGAATCAAGATCTGGAAATGGTTCTGTACAGCCGCTTCGGGTCTCATTTCTATAGGGGCGGCAATGACAGTCTTTCACGCATAGGATTTTTGTAAGCACTAAGTGAGACGATACATGGCAAATCCTTGGAAGATGTCCATCACATGTGCAACCTGAATGTCACCTGTCATTATTGTTATGTGATTGTTTTCTTGGGGGGGGGCATTCTCCTCAACTAATTCTCATCTGACTTTTGTCTTCAGGGAGGCCTTGTTTTCCAGTGCTGTCTCAGCTTAATTGTCCCTAGAAAATGACTTTTCTGTCATTCTCAGGCCCTGAGGAGGTACATTCCTGCCCTTGACCGCCAGCCCGGACATGGCTCTGCACCTCCCCCAGGGATTGTTTTCTCCCTGTGCGCATGTGTGTTATTATTATCTGTAACAATACACGGAGGTATACAGTGTCACATGCATCAGCTCACCCAGCAGCCTGGCCCAGGGCAGGATTTGCCACCAGGTCTGAGTCACCCAATGTAGCTGCACCACTGGCAGGACTAAGAGTTCTCAGCTTCTCAGGCTGGCTTGAGGCTCCCTTAATGAATGTAATGGGTCCTCTGTTTCCTTTGTCAAAAGGAATGTTAATTATTTTCAGCAGTCTAATTATATGGCTAATGAGAGACTGACTGAGATAACATTGCCTTTAATTACTCTTGCCTAACTGCTGTTTGGAGCCATAATTTGAGCATGTTGCAAGGCTGGGTGCTTGCTCAGTAGATGGAGCTGTCCAGCAAGAAGCTGAGGGAGGGGCCAGGACTGCTGAGCTCGGGGCTCTTGATGAAGGTGCCTGAGGTGGCTGAAGTCTGCCTTGCCAAGTGTCTGGCAGCCTTTCCTGTGTGCCATCGCTTAAATGAAATGGGCCAGATGGAGTCAGGTGGAGAGCAAACAGCAGAATTCAAGTTCTACCAAAGAACCATCGTGCTTCAGTCCATACCCTTCACCCCGGTATAGCTGCCCTTCAGGCTGCTGTTGGCCAAAGTTCCTCATTCTTGGAGGACACATACCTCAAGTGCTGTCTAGAACATGGGAATGCAGAGATAAGGAGCCCGTGGTCCAGAAAGCTTCCTTAAATACATTTGCATTATACCCAGGATAAATGTCACATGCCTGTCTTCTGACCTCTACCACTGTCATGGTACTGTGGCCTTTCTGTGGTTATGGTATGGCATCTTTCAAGCCTTGATTGGTCGATCTATAGGTAATGTTCAGTAGCTCATGAGGAACTGTTGTCAACTATAAGTGGCCCATTGCTATAGGCAAATCAAGTCCTAGGTCCTCCCCCTTATATCTCTATCTGTCATGTGGGGCATGGGGTGGGTAGGTACCAGTAGAGACCTTGGCCCTCCAAATTTTTAGCTGTGGACTTAAGCAAGTCTCTTAACCTCTTTGAGCATCATCCTCCTAAATCAGCTGGTGGGTCTATGTGCATCTCATAGACTGGTGTGCAGTCAGATGAATTGGCCTATTAGAAGCTGTCTGGCACAGAAAAAATCAATAAGTGATTTTCAACACTCAAAGCATTACTGATAGTCTGAGCTATAGCTAGAGAACCAAGGGCTGACCTTATCCATCAATAGCCATGGCTTCTAGTCTCTTGCCTAGAAGTCACTTTATAGACAGTAAATAATGACTTCCAAGAAAGGTTACCCTCCCTTCATTTCAGACGAGATCGGGCGCGTTCAGGGTGGTATGGCCGTAGACCCTCCCTTCATTTCAAATGTTAGCCTTGGACACCTTGTCCTGTTTCTGGTTTGGTGAGAGAACACAGATACCTTCTCTAAAGGCCAAGATACCTGGGAGCAAGGGTATGTAACTCAGGGTTAGCAAATCTAGCAGAGTACTAGCCAGTGGCATTTCCTGTGACAACAGAAATATTCTATATCTGCTGTCCAGTATGGCAGACAGGGGCCATATTTCTGTATTTGCAATGTTGCTAATTCACCTTAGAGATTAAAGTTTTCAATTTCGTTCACTTTTACTTATTAACACTTAAATAATCTCACGTGTCTAGTGGCTATCCAATTAGATGGTATATTTTTGGAATTTTGAGAAAAAATGAATTTGTACACTTCCTGTTCTTGGCATGTGCTTTATCTCTGGTCCCACATGAGTGCTGTTCACAGGAGATGGGCAAGATTTGCTAGGTTGCTGGCAAAGACAGGGTAAATTTTCCTTTCTACCAATTAAGATCCAGACAATGACCAGGAGGGAGATTTGCATAGCCATACTGCTTAGCTTGTCTCACCAGTTTGAGGTCTGGCCTCTCTCCATGTTTCCCTTTCTGTCTGCAAGGATCAGAGCCATTGCTGTTGGGGCTGTATAGGTGGCTATGTGGATAACTCACGCCGGTCTTAGTTGACAGTGATGGAAAACCCATCCTATTAGCTTGGATAAAAAGGAATGTTCAGTAGCTGTGATCCCAGCACTTAGGAGACAAAAGTAAGTGGATCTCTGAGTTTGAGGCCAGTCTGGTCTATAAAGCATGTTCCAGGACAGCCAGGGATACACAGAGATACCCTGTCTAAAAAATAAAACATCTTTTGCTCACAGGCAGACAGAAGGTTAGACCATCAGTGAAAGCAATCTGTTTTGTTTTCACTTAGAAGCCTGTTGTTAGTGCAGCCAGTGCCTGCCTGCAAGGGGCATCTCTAGCTGGTGCAGAGTTTGGCAGGCAGGGGTTTTGGTTGGCTGAGCCAGCACTGTATAGCACACTAGGTACCTCGAAACAAGGGGTGGGAATTGTCTGGGGGGAGGGGTAAGAGCTTTATCTTAATTCACATTCATACAGTGCCTGGCCTACAGTGAACTCAGAGTTCCTGGGCTGGGCTGTGGTTGCTTGAAAGCCTCTGGGGTGGCTCAGTTATGGAAGCAGGGCACTGAACCACACTGCTGGGCAGCTCTAGCTGTGGTTTTATTTTGTTCTAATTAAATTTATTTATTTATTCACTTTACAACCCAATACCAACCCTTCCTCTCCTCCCAATACCCCCTCATGTAAGTCCTCTCCCCATTCCCTTCAGAAGGGGAAGCCGCTCTCTGGGTGTCAGCCTCCACCTCCCTCTCCACACATCCAATTTCTGCCAGACTAGGGGGACTAGACACATCCTCTCCCACTGAGGCCAGACAAGGCTGTCCATTTAGGGAATGGGATTCACAGGCAGGCAGGCAACAGGCTTAGGGACTGCCCCTGCTCCAGATGTTTGGGGGACCCACATGAGATCAAGCTGCTCATCTACATATGTGCAGGGGGCCTAGGTCCAGCCCATGCTTGTTCTTTGGTTGGTGATTCAGTCTCTAGGAGTCCCCAAGGTTAGTTGACTCTGTTGGTCTTCTTGTGGAGTCCCTGTCCTCTTTGGGTCCCTCAGTCTTTCTCTCAACTCTTCCACAAGACTCCCTGAGCTCCATCTACTGTTTGGGTGTGAGTCCCTGCATCTCTTTCTATTGGCTGCTGGGTGGAGCCTCTCAGAGGACAGTTATGCTAGGTTCCTGTCATGCATGTTCTTTTGGGTCTGGGTTCCCTCACTCAGAATGGTATTTTTTAAAAACAAAAAAATGACCTCTAGTCTTCTTTCCGAGGAGTCCACGTTACGTCTGAAGACTGCGGTATTCTCTAAGACATTGACAGTGATGGGAAGGGAGGGGAAAGAGAGGGGAGGAGAGGGGAGGAGAGGGGAGGAGAGGGGAGGAGAGGGAAGGGGCCCACCTGGATTCCTGGTCACTCCTGTGGGGCTGTAAGGTTGCTGGTCTCTTATGACTGAAAGGAGGTGGCTTGCTAATGTCATGCCATGAGGTTTCTATAGCCTGGCTGTGACCTGATGGGATCTGCATTGGGAGGTGGAGGGTGAGATTATGGATAAGGGAGAGAGGTAAGGAGACTTTACGGTAACACATTGGAGGGATTACGGATAAGGGAGAGAGAAAAGGAGACTCTACTGTAACACATGCCTAGCTCTGGGACAGCAGCCAGGAGGCTAATTAGAACACTCAGCAGCTGTCCAGCTTTTCAGGCACCAAGCAGGAGCTACCAGGTGCCAAAGAGCATCCTGGGGAGGAAAGGAAAGAGGTTGTGATGGGGAGGTTGTCAGGAAAAACACTCCCAGGTGTCCTGGTTGGGCAATCAGTGCTTTGTTAAGAGAAGGTGATTGGAAGGGGCTTGCTAAGGCTGAATTAAGTGAGGAACAATCAGAGAGACAGGAGGGGGCAGGACAAGAAGTCCTAAGTGAGAGAGAAGGTGGGAGTGAGAAGAGGAGGAGGCAGGGACCTCCAGAGTCCAAGCCAGAGCAAAGGGCCAAGTGGAAGGCCAGACCACGAGCAGCAAGGGACCAGCTGCCGTCTGCATGCATGTGCCTCTGCCTCCTGTTCCCTTCCCTTGAAATGTGTGGACACCAATTGTGTTTGTAGCTTTGGGTGGTCACTCTGTGGCTTGGGAACCTGCCAAATCCATCGTGTCGAGAGCTGGTCTCACTATAGAACAAGCTAACACGGTTGAATCAGCCTCTTTGGTTACACATGAGTTTTCACTAATGAAGTACTTAGGGTGGGGCTCTGGCCAATCACCAGAACACCTTGTGAAAAAGGGATTAGAGGGGCAGACCTTCTATTCCCGGCATTAACCTCAGAGTATAAAACCTCTTGACAGTCTTATCAATATGTGCTGTGCTCCCAGTTGCCGAGAGGGCACTGGCTGCGCACACCCCACTGTCTCCACCTGGCTCCGGTTTTCACTTCATCCAGCTGCCCTTGTCAAGGTATGTGTTTCTGTGAGTTCTGTGAGGCATCTATGAGGTGGAAACAAAGGGCCTGGAAATAATGGTTTGTAGTCAGTGGTCAGGAGTGTGGGTGAAAACCTGTTTGTTATTGGCATCTGAGGTGGGGCAGTCATATGGGAGGGGGCCCTCACATTTCTGGAAGAAACTGGCATTGTCTTGGGGTAGAATGTCAGATTTTAAAACTGTTAGGATAAGCAATTGGTATCGGCTGAGGAACTACTCGTCCTCTCTCTCTCTCTCTCTCTCTCTCTCTCTCTCTCTCTCTCTCTCTCTCTGTGTGTGTGTGTGTGTGTGTGTATGGTGTGTAGGGAATCCCCCACAGCTGGTTAGGGAAGTACTAAGTATTTGATTGTGAGAGTGTGTTTTGTTTGTTTGTTTTGATGAACATTTTTTGTCAGTAGGCTTGTGGTCGATGTGTTGTTGTTTATGTTGTTAGACGAAGTCTCCTGTAGGACTTGCTAAGTAACTGAAGCTAGCCTTGAACTCCTGATCCTGCTGCCTCCACCTCCTGAGTGCTGGGATCACAGGCTAATGCTGAGCCCAATTTGAATATTTGGTCTTTACTATTTCCTGAGGGATTTGGGGATTTCTGGGAATAGAGGCCTGCAAATGAAAGGGTGTTGCTGCATACCCTCTCTGGCTCCCTTCTTAGGTCCCAGGCTACGGAGATGGAGGAGGTGAGAGGATTTGGATTCCAGTCCGAGAAGCAGACTGAATCCTGCAAGCCCAGCTTACCCTAAATAGTTACAGAGGAGAGAAAATGACGCAGGGACATTCTTGCCAGCAGCTGCTGGGTAAACCTCTTTGGGAAATGAACCCTCCTCAAGAGAGAGAACTAGCTGCCCATGCACATTGTAGAAATAACAAAATGGGTTTTGTTGTTCTCTGACCTGAACCTACCTGGACCTCCTCTTGTAGGAGCCTGCAGTGTCCCCAGGGGTGCCTGTCTGGGACACTCTGTCTCCAGCCTCACTTCCCCTGTGTGCTTTCAGACAGGTCTTCTGTATCACCCAGACCCATGCCTCTCCCTCTCGGTCTGTGCTGATGCTTGGGGATGGAAGAACGGGAAGGACCACCCGCTCTGTTCCTCTCATCCGCAGAGACAGACTTACAGACCCCTCGATGATGCTTCCCAGCAAGAACTCCTTTTCCATGCATGTACCCTAGATGTAAGAGACAAACTCCAGGCATTGCTCGCTTTGGTTAATAACAAGCTAGATGACTCCATCAGCCAAGAATTTAGCTCGATCCTTCTCTATGCTGCTTGTTCAGCTGTCCAGTAGAAGACCTGAGGTCTCCAGGAACTTATCCAGTGTGAGGTTATTTACAGCTGTGATGATAGGTTTTATGGAAATAGGGTTAAAGTCTCAGAAATGGAAATGCTGGGATGACCCAGAGGCTGTAGTGGCCTCTCAAAGTATCGGAGTAGGAAGAGTCAGAGTAGGTACACCACAGAGGAGGGCTGGAGGAGATAGGGATTGAAACTGAGTCATAATCCCTAAGCCTTCCATCTCCAGGGCTTCAAAAGAGTGAGGTGCCCAAGGCCTGGGGTTTCATCACATGCATAGATTTGACCAAATCTCTTAATGTCCTAAGCCTTAATATCTGTCGCCACCACTACCTCCCCAGATAGATGGTATCTCAGCCCTCCCTACTCCACAGGGGTCCTAAGAGAATCATGAAAATTGATAAGCTTGATTAGGCCCAGCTCTGCCTGCATGTTAGCTGCTGTGAGGGCTCCTGATACATTCATATGCTGCACAGGCTTCTGACTCAGGCTGTGTGAACCACCAAAGAGCCTCATAGTTTCTGTCCCCTGAATCCTGCTCTTTGTTGATGACGTTGTTGTTGTTGTTGTTGTTGGTGGTGGTGGTGGTGGTGGTGATAGTGATGGTGGTTGGTTGGTTGGTTGGTTGTTTTTCTAGACAGGGTTTCTCTGTGTATGTGTAGTCTTGGCTGTCCTGGAACTCACTCCGTTGACTGTGCTAGCTTCTAGCTCACAGCGATCCGCCTGCCTCTGCCTCCCATACTTCTGGGATTAAAGGTGTGTGCCACCACTGCCCAGCATGGATCCTGCTCTTGAAGGCTAGAATGTAAGAGAGATCTAGGGATAGCTTGTGCACTTGCAGGACAAAGGTAGGAGGACCCCTGTGACCCTCGCATCTCATTCTCCCCTGAGAAAAAGCCAGCAGACCAAGAAGAAGGAAGTATCCAACCAGAGGCTGGTTCCCAGAGAGCTGTTCTGACCACCCCGTGGTGGTATCATCGCCTAGGATAGGATCTTAGCCCATAGCAGATGGCCATCGAACTGCTGCAGCACTGGGCTGAACAAGCAGGATGTGGTTTTTGGTTTCTGTTTCTGTTTTGACTTGTGCTGTTGCTGTGGCTTGCCTAGGCCCCAGGAAAAAGGAAGTGCCTATGGGTGGGATTGAACTTTCCAGGCCATATGGCATGGTGGTGCAAATGGTGGAGGATATGGACCGTGCTTCATTAAGATGCTTTCATTGAGGCAATAGGTAGGTGCCAAGGTGACCTTTGACCCCAGCCCCAATTAGGCAGGCTAGGGGAGGGGAGGAAGATGAACAGGTGAGCAGGGCTGAGGTTCCTGTTTGTGGAGGAATTGGGAGAGATGGGCAAGTCTGAGCTCAGCAGCCTCCACAGGCATAGCCCGTACCTTCGGTTTTCTCTGTGCAGAGTCCTGGGGCACCAGGGAAGGAGCCGACATGTGGACAGGTGAGCCTCTAAAGCAATCTTGACAGCATACATGTTATGGCCGGACTCAAACTTTGTCTTGTCAGTTCTCCTCCTTTAACAATGGGAGAGGATCTGCTTCCACTCAGAGCCTCTGGGAGGGAGGAAGATGGTACTGGAGTATCAGTACAGGCTGGCACCTCTGTGTTCTACCAATGGTGGGGGGGTGATAATTCCACCGCTCAGCCTGCCCCCATGCGCTGAGCAAAGTCCTGTCTTGGGACCTGAACAGAGGGCACTGTGTCAAGGGGAGTTTGACAGGAGCTCTGGTACCTTCAATTTAATCTCATTATTCCTGAAATAAAGCATCAAGTCTTACTAGTCTTGATAGCCTGGGCTATAGTTCTATCTACTGTGAGACAGGACAGTTGTGTGTATCTTACTGGAGATAATACAATTTTTAAAGATCTACAGCTATAACTCAGTGGTCAGGCCCTTGTCTAGTGTATGCCAAGTCCTGGGTTCAATCTCCAGTATTGTAAAAAGAAAAAAAAATGTCTTAGGGATATTATTGAAAGCATGTATGTGGCAAAAGGCTTTATGATGTAAGATTTATATCAGCTTCAAGCCAGTTGCTAACCTTACTATTAAACAACTTCACCAATAGTATTAATATGGTTAAGTATTACAGTAGTGTGTTACAGGTAAGATTTGGGTTTTGTTGTTGTTGTTGTTGTTGTTGTTGTTATTTTGTTTGTTTCTTGGACATGGACTCACTATGTAGCCCTGGCTGATATCTGACTTGGGGAATTTCTTCTGCCTAAATCTCCTGAGTGCTGAGATTAAAGAGGTTCACTAACAAGCTCAGCTCAGGTACCCCACCAGGCTCAGCTCAGGTTCTGGGAGGCTTAGGACACTTTCTGCTTTCCTGCATTTCCTTGTGTAGTATACTTACTTCTCTAAATCAGCAGTTCTCAACCCGTGCGTCGCAACCCCCAAAAGACCATCAGAAAACATAGATATTTACGTTATGATTCCTAACAGCGGCAAACTGAAGTAGCAGTGGAATAATTTTATGGTCGGGGGTCAACACAGCATGAGGGATGTATTATTAAAGGGTCCCAGAATTAGGAAGATTAAGAACCACTGTTCTAAATGCTAAAACAAAGATACTGTACTGTCTGGCCTCCATGAGGTTCTCAACTACCCCTGCAAATAGATGTCTCCACTGCATGGCAGAGTATACTTTAAAGCTAAGAATAAAGCTGGAGTCTAAAATTTTATTTCCTTTTAGGTTTCAAAGTGTCCGTTCATGCGTGGTACAAAAGGGCCCTAAGTCTTAACTAACCCTGCAAGATGATCACCTGGGAACCTTCCCAGCCTCTGATGTCTGAACCGACTGCCCTGAGCAGACAGAGTGGCAGAGAGATGTCAGGCTCTAGGAAAGGAAACTTGGTGGCCTGTTGCTGAGTACTTCGCCTTAGGTCTGCCTTTTGGTTGGCCTGGTTGACCAGAACTGGAGGTGGATTAATCTAATGATGGCTTCCTCTTTTTATTCCCAGAGACACATGAAAGGCATCCTTTAGCCAGCCAAGAATTAACTGAGTGCTGGGGTGAATGCTTGTCTACATTGCTGAGAATGGCGTCAAGGTCCAGTCTGATACTAAGACAAGGTTAAACTGGGACACAGCTGCACAGTGATCCTGATGTCTGTTCCCAGCCACGCAGTCAAGACTGTGATAAGTGAGTATGCCCCAGACATGGAATCACTGACCCAGTCTGCCTTCCCGTTTGGCACCTCATCATCATGGGTACAGGTCTAGGGGTTCAAGTTCTCAGCTTGCATCCTGTCCGAGGGCTTGTCACCAGCTACAGTTCTGGAATGGGAGGGGAGTGCTGAGCAGTTTCAGGCTATACCACTGTTAGAGCCATCTTATGACTTCTAAAACTCAGCCAGACCCAGATTGGCTGGCCAGGATAAAATTAGACATGTGGGAGAGGGTGTCTTCATGTTCTGTCTCCTCAAGAAGCTCCTGGATGCTTTCCATCCAAGCGGTGGGGGCTATGGCTTACCTAGAATCTGAATTCTGCCCCCATGCTATGAACAGTTATTGTACTAGTCCTCGAGGAGTTGGGCTCCTAAGTCCAAACAAGCTACATAGGGTGAAAGGCCTTGACTTCAGAGTGTGCCTGTTCTCATCTGGCCTCTATCCCAGTCTCTGCCTCTGGCTTTTCCTTGATGATACTTTAAAGAATGGTAATTGGTTGCTTTCCCTAACCCCTGAGGCCCAAAGACCATTATGTCAGTGCAGAGCAGACAGTACAATGGTGGGATTTGGGATCAGAAGGAAGGAAGCTCCAAAAAGTCAGGGTAGATAGCTGGCACTAAGGCTGTCTTGGCACTGAGACCGTCTTGATTGGATAGCCTCTAAGAAGCTCATGGGATGCTCCCTTGGAACCCAGAATCGATTCTATACTGGTGTATGCAGAGAGTGGGAACCAGGTAACTGGGTTATTTCTCAGCTGTAGATAGATCTTGACTCTCCTAGCTGAGGGTCAGAATCTATTTGCCAGTCCACTTAGACTTGGTTTGCAAAGTCATATGCTACTAACAGGTCATTTCAGGATGTGTTCTTGATTTGCAGCCAGAGTGGGGTAAGTGGGCCTGGATTTGAAGGGGCCTGGGAGGAGGAGGAAGAGGTTCATGGAGGCCACTTCGAGGATGTAGTGACCTAGATGTGAGGCCTAGCCATAACATGGCACAGGTTCTCACAGCAACCTACACCATTAGTTTGAAGGCTGCCACACTGTTGACTCAGTAGTTCCATTGCTGAAGTTATTCCTGAAGAGATCGTTCATGCTGGGCATAGGAGCACATGAGCACATGCCTGTGACCTCCCCACCTGGAGGGCAGAGGCAGGCAGATACCTAGATAGAGGTAAGCCTGGGCTTCCCCAGTTTGGGATAGGGAAGGAGAGAGAAGGCAGGAGGGAAAGAAAGAAAAATAAGGAAGCTACCTAAATGTGGAGATGCATGTCTTTAATTGAGAAGCAAGAGGATTAGTAGTTTGAGGCCAGTCTTGGATCAATGACTCTGTCTCAAGCAAACAAAAATGGTGGAGGAAGGAAAAAAGGAAGGGAGGGAAAGAGAGGCAGGACAGGAGGGAAGGAGGGAAGGAATAGATGTATCTTTTATTATAAAATAATCTCAAAGAAGAAAATGGCTATATTTCTTTTGTTACAGACATGGAAGATATTTCTGTGCTGTTCCCTGTAATAGGGGAAATGGAAAACAGTTATTACCTTTGTTGAACATCTTAGTCAAGTAAATTATAGTTTTCCACTTGGTGGGACATTGTATAGCTATTATGAGGACGAGCACACAGGCTGGAGAGCTTGGAAAAGACAGTCCCGATGTAAGTGAAAACTGAAAGTAAGAGAGCGTGTGTCCCAGTGACTTCCTGTGCACCTGCGGGCAGATAGCAACGAGGAAGAGATACTGGCTCTGTGACCTAAGTCTCCTTAAGAATGCTCTTCCTTTCTGTGGTGCTAGAGTAGGCTCCTTCTACAGCAGTTTAAGCAGAGTGTCTGTAAGAACACACCATTAATAGTGACTTTCTCTAAGAATGGCGGTTGGGGGGCCGGGGGAGCTTTTGTTTGCTAAGTCATTCTTTCCTGTAGTATTTAAATTTTAGCTATACACATGTGTTATTTTAGTAGTTGAAATAAAACAATAAAGATATTTTAAATTTTAGAATTAAAACTTCTTAAAAGGCCATCTTTCCAAAAGAAAGGAGAGGAGAAAGACTGAGTCAGCTAGCACTTTATTCCCATTGTGTTTAAGGTCGCATCTATCTGTCTGCTCACCCATCTGCCCACCCACTCATCCATTCATCTATGCATTCATTGTTAGATACTATTGCCAGGCATCAGTGAAGAAAACTGAGCCTCACCCCTTACAGAGTTCTCATTGAAATAGGAGAAAGGCCGTAAACAGCAGTAAACTATTAGAAGACACTACAAAGAAGATTACATGGGATGGTTTGAGTAACAAAACATCCACCTTTGAGTGGAGATCAGGTGGGTCTCAGAGGAGTGAGAGCTGAGTTGAGACCTGAGTGACAGCAGGGACATGGCCACATGGAGCTCCTAGAAGAGCGTTCTACTCAGGGCACAGAATCTCTAGCCTGTGCCCTCACCTGCAGGTCACCCATTGCCTCCCAAAACCAGTGAATCTCTGGGCCAGACTCCATTCCCTGGTGCCAGCATCTTCATCCCTCCCATCTGGGATGGGAGTCCTTTTCATCTTTTAGCCTGAGTCCTTCCAAAGTCAGGGGTGGGATAGTTGCTTCTGACACCCTGGCTGTTGCTGCTCTGGACAGATGGCCCCTCTGGACATCCTGTACACAGGCCGCTACTCTTGGCTGGCATTTCCAAAGCAGGGCTGAGCTGTGTCAGATTTCCGTACCAGGGTGGATTGGCACTTGGGAAGATACTGGGTAATGTGTGCCCTGGCAAAGGGTCTTTAAATGGCTCATGACTTGAAGCCCTGAAGGGTAGCTGCTGCCATAGCTGTGAGGCTCAGCTTTGACCTTGGAATATTTATGTGTGGCTCCTGCCAGAATTTGGTCTGAGAAATAGGCTAGGAGCCCGTTATGTCTAACACTTAGAGGTGAGCTTGGTAGATGGCCCAGTGAGAAAGTACACATCCATTTCCATCAATCCTGTTACTCCAGATGCCATCTCAGTATCTAGAGACAGCACCTTGGAAATTGTAGTATCTCAGAGGAGCCCGTAGCTGGCTTTTGGAACAGTACAGGGTGCTGATCAGGGGTGATAACTCTGGAGCCAGGCTCATGAGGGTCTAATTCCTAGCCCAGCCATTTAGATCTATAAGAACATAGGCTAATTATATAGCTTTTTCTGCCTCATTTTTCC
The DNA here is from genome assembly GCF_004785775.1 of Grammomys surdaster. Lineage (NCBI taxonomy): Eukaryota > Metazoa > Chordata > Mammalia > Rodentia > Muridae > Grammomys > Grammomys surdaster. The sequence goes on along the minus strand of NW_021604585.1, from coordinate 8,335,193 downwards.
TCTGTAAAATGGGCTTCAGAATTCTCTGAATTAAAACATGGAAAGTGCTGAGAAAAGATTATTATTATCACTTGAGAGGTAAGGGGACTACTTCATCAGGGCCTTCAGTGTGATACCAGGGACCTGTCAAGAGAAAGAAGGGCCTGTCAAGAGAAAGTTGGTAGCTGAGTTAGCCACTAGCCACAGGAACTAGCCTCCCTTGGCCCATTCTGATCTTAAAGCATGTCTGTTTTCCTTCCTCTACCTTGATGACAAGGGAAACCCAGGGCCATTTGAGGTCTGGCAATAACTCAGATGCAGAATGATCACCCTCCCCCGTTGACTTCTCTTGACACTCAGCCCCACTCCTGTTAGGGGTAAGACTGAAGGTCTTTCCTGTCTTGCCCCAGAGACTACACAGATGGGCTGTGTGGCTTCTCAGAGCATGGGTTAGTAATGATTTGGCTACCTGGGGTGAAGAGTAAGCTTGGAGAGAGAATGGGATGCCAAGCCTAGCAAGATGCTTCCCCTGAGCAAAACATCCCCAGAACCATTGTGTTACAGAGTCTTAGCTTCCTGGAACAAGATCAGAATTTAAGTCAAAACCAAAGCCATTCCATTGTGTCTCTCTGTGTCTCTCTGTGTCTCTCTGTGTCTCTCTGTGTGTCTCTCTCTCTCTCTCTCTCTCTCTCTCTCTCTCTCTCTCTCTCTCTCTGGTTTTTTGAGGCAGAGTTTCACTGGAACTCACTCTGTAGAGCAGGCTGGTCTTGAACTCATAGACATCTGCCTCCCAAGTGCTGAGATTAAAGGCATGCACTACCACTGCCAGGTTTATCCTGGTCTCTCAAGGCTGATTTCACCTGTCTCCACTGCTCATTCTGTGTGATACTACCCTGTGACAGAGCTTAGCACACTCTGAGAGTTTCAGGTGAGATATTCCTAGGGACTGGATGTAAGAAGCCAGCTTCATTGTCCCTACCACCCATCCCCTCATATTGACAAATCTCTCGAGTTTTGATCTTTCTCAGGGATGCTGTGTTCTTTCTTCAACAAGTGTGAACTCCATATTCTTCAAATGCCTTTTCCCCATGCTTCCCATCCACACTCTTCCTCTGTGCCCCTGTGAATATGTTTGCTTGGACTGTCCTGTCTTTAGAGGCTTCTGGCCCCTGCTGTAGGCTTTCCAGGAGCTGATTCTAGAGCTGAGCACGGAGTTATTGGAAAGAGCATAAGGGTAAGGAAGCTGAGTGAAGGGAGGGCACAAGGAGTGGGGCCTGTTGGGCTCAGTAGAGGATGGGATGAGCCCAACCTAGATAGAAATTCAGACACAGCACCTGCGGTAATTAGAGATGGGAGCTCTCTGAAATGTTCTAAAGTCAGGACTCTACCTTTCATCTGAGCACTTCCTACCACACGAGCTGCATCCCAACCAAAAAGACACCCCCAAAAAGACTGTCCCCAGCCAGGTCTTCTAGTTGGCCACATTCATCCTGCATGGACCAGCTGTGTTCTCCTGCCATGATCCCTTGAACAAGGTCTGAACTAGCCAAGGTATACCTTCCATCTGCCCAAGCATGTTCTGCTGACAAGAAATGCTTGAGACTCCCTCTGTTCCCTGTTCTGTCTTCCCCTCATTTTTTCTGAGTTGGTCCCCTTTTATCCTATGTTCCTCTTTTCCTTAGACATGTACTCCTTCCATCCTGCTTCTGCTGCTGAAGTTTTGAAGTCCAGCTCTTCCCAGTTACCTAAGAAAGCTGGAGCCAATGGTTCCTAGCTGAGAAAACATTTTTGGCTATTTCACGAAGAGGAGATCAGAGACAAGTAGAGCAGGATTTAAAGTCAACCTGAATTTCTGAGTTCGAGGCCAGCCTGGTCTACAGAGTGAGTTCCAGGACAGCCAGAACTACACAGAGAAACCCTGTATTAAAAAAATAAATAAAATAAAATAAAAAATAAAGTCAACCTGAAGAAGGGGAGGAGTGGGTTAGGGAAGGAGCTCAGTAGCAGGACATTTGCCTAACATGTACAAAGTCCTGAGTTTGAGCCCCAGCAACATATACACACGCACACGTACACACACACACTCAGAAACTACAAGCACATACAAATGTGTACACACACACACAAACATACACACTCAGAAACTACAAGCACATACAAATGTGTACACACACACACGACACATATGCAATTATACAAACTACATGAATACACATGTGTATACACACACATACATGCATACATACACCCAAACTACACACACACACACACACACACACGATGGCTTATAAGGAGATCTACATAGTCATGTCAAGCTGCTGCAGAGGAGACCACTTGAGTGGGATACTCCCTATCCCAGAGTCCCCTGCATAGGGAGGAGTCAGGGGCTTGAGTAAAGGACAAATGGACAGACGTAAGTTCAAAGGGGCCTGAATCATGTTAGGAGGCCCAGTAGTTTTGGACCTCTATGCCTGGGCCACCTGCCATAAACCCATCAGTGTGCCCCTTCCCATGCCCCACCCCATGCATTTCTCGTCACCCAAGTCTGTTCTCTCTTGGTCTATAAAGAAAATTTACAAAACAGTGGACCTTTGCAAGGCTGTGCCTGGGAATGTTTACTCTTTTATTCTGTCCTGTTTTCAAGCCTGACCCTCAGGGCTGGCCTTTTCCTCTTAATTCATCTGTGGGCAGCCACAGGGAAGCAGAGGCCTTGCATTGGCTCTCCCAGGCTACATGTGTGGGACTATTGTTTCACAGAGTTTCCTGGTTCCATGGCTGATGTCCTGTAAGCCTGCTTAGCAGGGAAAGCTACTAGCAGACTGGCTAGGACAGGGACACAGTGACCCTGCCTGAAGTGGAGTTGACCCTAGTAGCAGCAGAAGCTATGACAGAAAGGACAGGATCCTTACAGAAGTATTTGTGTGTGTTTTGTTTTTAATGTTTGTGTGTGTGTGTGTGTGTGAGTGTGTGCGTTTGCCTGAATATATGTAAGTATACCATGTACATGTAGTTACCACAAGGGCCAGAAGAGAACATTGAAGCCCCTGGAATTTGAGTTACAGTTATGAACCACCATATGACTGCTGGGCACTGAACCCTAGTCCTTTGGAAGAACAGCAAATGATCTGAACCTGGGTCATTTCTCTACCCCTTATTGCAGTATTTAGAAATATCTAGATAATTCATTTACACAACAACTGTGATTGATATTCATATTACTCCCACTTTATGTAAAAGGAAACTGAGGCTGGGTACAGTGACATAGCTTATGAAAGACTGAGTAGCTTTGGGATGTCAGGCAGGACTCTTGCCCAGACAGGAGCTAGGATTCCTGAGGTCAGTCAGTACACTATGTTCACATCTAATTTGTGAAGTATTGAGGATGCCACAAGAAGCAAAACTTACATCAGTTTTTCGTGACTTCAGGTTTCCTTGGGTCCATTTATTTGTTTTTTGTTTTTGTTTTTTTTTTTGGTTTTTTTTTTTTTGAGACACCTTGGGTCCATTTATTTATCAAGTTTAGAGTATGCAGGAAAATGTAATGAAGAATCACACACAGTCACAACCAGAGACAATTTGTGGCTGAATGTTTTGCACATATACATGGGTATGCACCTTTGCAAAATCAAAGCTTCAAGTCCTGACATTTTTCTCTTCACATTGTGTGAAATGTCCCTCAGATGGTTACTGGGGTTAGCCTCAGGATGAATCGTAGCAAAGTGAAGGTTGACTGTTGTGACAGATGAGCAAGGTGTGTGGAGGTGGCACACGGGGCAGTAGGCAACTCCTGAATATTGTAGGATTTGCAGGTTCATGGACTATGGCAGATAGGTGTGGGGGTAAGGGGTTCACAGACAGCAGATGGAAAAGGCATCCCAGCAAAGACAGCGATGCTAGCATCCAAAGCATAGAGCTGGCTGGGATCCAGAGGCAGAGCTGAGCCCAGGAGGACATTGCCAGCTATCTCGGAGGGATGCTGATGTTGAAGATCCACTAATGGGCTTTTAATGGGGAGAAACATCAGACGGGCATTTTAGAAAGTTCACCCTCTCTGTACACCTTTCTTATGGACTTGAACTGTAAGCAGGCACGGCAAGGCTAAAAGACTTTTAGAGCTGCCTGGTGAGATGCAGTTGAACCTGAGCAGCAGCAAGGAGACAGGCTCCCACAGGATTTTAAAGGTGCAGAGTCCAGGTTTTTGGCGTGTGAGTTACCTTGACCAATGAGATGTTCACAGACAATGCTTAATTAGGGCTTTATACTTGCAGAGTGGGGGGAATGCCTTTTTATTTATTGAAAAGAATTTAAGTAATTTTAATGCTAAACATACCTTGAATAGGGGGTGGAGATGTACTCAGTTGATTGAGTACTTGCCTTACACACAAGAAACCATGGATTTGACTCCCATTGCATACGTGTGTATGTGCGGTGATGCATGCCTGTAGTCCTAGCACTTAGGAGGTAGAGGCAAGAGGATCAGAAGTTCAAGGTTGGTTTTGGCTACATAGTGAATTCAAGAGGCAGACTTGGGCATATCAGACCCTGCCACACACAAAATTGTTTAATGGCCATATAGTAATTGTTAGTACTTACAAGATGCAGTGTGATCTTTCCATGCATTGTCACAATGTCTAATCAGAGCAGGATAATTGACACTATCACCTGAGATATGAATCATTTTTTGAGAACACTCAAAATCCTCCCGACTCGATATTTTGAGATACACAATGCATTGAAATCAACCGTAGCTAACCTAGCATACCCCAAGACATTAGAAGTTATTCCCTCTCTTTAACTGTCCTCCTGGCCGTTAATCTTGATTTCTTTCCCTTCTTTCTCTCTCTTGGCCAGAGTGAAAAAATACTTGTTGGTTGGGCTGGCTTGCTTGTGGGCTGGTGACTTACAAACTTACCCTGAGAAAAGTGCTAGTCTGCTGAGTCCAGGAGGAGGACGGGAAGCTGATGGAGCAAGTTACCCCAGTTTAACCTCCCCAGCCGAGCACAGAACAGAGCCTCAGATGACTCACAGCCTTGTGATTTAGGCCAGCCGAGATCTTCTGACCCACAGATGCCTGAGCTACAGTAGGAAATGATGGATGGTGTAGGATATGGTTTGCAGATGGTATGTTTGGTTAAAGACTGAGAACTACCATCATCCCTCTGTCGAACGCAGTCCTGTATACACACAGGGGTGTTACAGTGAGCCCGACACACAGGCCTCTACACTCAGAAACTCAGTTTAAGGTAACAGGGCCTCTCAATTCTAACTGGTTGCTTGGTGGTGCCATCTATCAGGAGCAGGCAAAGGAGAGAAACTGGTTTGGGGTAAAGATACTGAATTGGTCCAGGAAGGGGAAGGATCTAGCTGTATTACTGAAGGAAGAGGTCGAGGCTTTGATGGCCAAGAGGATAAGGTCTCACTTGGGACTGAAAATGGAACTGAACAAAATAATCGGCGACAGAGGGGTTGGGTGCTGTGGAAACTCAGAGGAGGAAGAGGATTTGTGGCTGGGGAGAGGAAACATTTGCTCCAACGATCACACAGACACTGGGGCTGTGCTTCTGGGAATGTGAGAAGGCATTCCAAACAGAATAAACATGATCCGGGCAGGGAGACCTGGATGGTGAGAATGAGGTGGAAGAGGTATTTGAGGCCTTGAATGTCAGGCCAAGGATGTTTCTTTTTTTTTTTTTTTTTTTTTTTTTTTGGTTTTTCGAGACAGGGTTTCTCTGTGTAAACCTGGCTGTCCTGGAACTCACTCTGTAGACCAGGCTGGCCTCGAACTCAGAAATTCGCCTGTCTCTGCCTCCCAAGTGCTGGGATTAAAGGCGTGCGCCACCACCGCCCGGCCCAAGGATGTTTCATTAGGCAAGAGAGAGGAGCCCTTAGAGGCAGACAGCGCTATGCAGGAGGCCGAGTCTGGAGCGGGAATCAAGAGTAGGTTCTAGGGCTTCCAATTACAGACCCCGGGGTGTGGGGTGGCTAATATTTCCTCCCAGACTCACATATAAAATAGCAACACTCGTACCCTCCCTCCCAGGCCCCTCCCTCTCTTTCTCCCTCTCGTTCCTTTCGCCCCTTTCTCCTCTCTCTTCCCCTCTACCCACCGGCTCTCAGATCTCCTGCGGCTCAGGCACAGGAACTCACTGTGTAGTTAAGGATGCCCTTGAACTTCTGATTCTCCTTGCCTCTCTCTTCAACTCTCAAGCGTTGGGATTATGGTCATGCACTGCCTACCTGGTATGCCCAGTCCTGAGAATTAAATGTAGGGCCTTTGCATGCTAGGCAAACCCCTCCCTTTGTTTTTGTTTTTGTTTTGATACAGGGTCTTGCTGTGTCTTCCAGGCTGGCCTGGAACTTGCAAGCTTTCCTGTCTCAGTGTTCTAAGTGCTAAGCTTACAGGCACACACAGCTACACTTGGCTTCATATGAATTTCTGAGAACCAGGTTTTTAAAAAAATATATAGTTAAGGTACAAAGGTAGGTAAGTATTACAGCACTGAGGCCTGTGTAGCTAAAAGATGATATTAGGATTCTCAGTCAGGTGGGCAAACAGCAGGTGCCACCTTGATAACCTCTGTCCCTTGTCCTACCTGGGAGAGAGGATTGGTAGATGGCAAGCCAGATGACCATTGGTAGCTGATAAAAATTATTCTTAATAAACTGTGAACTCTCCCACACTACCCTCTGCACAAACAAGATGGGATTGTTTAGACCTCTTACAGAGGAGAGGCCTGGGGCAATAGCTGGATGACAGGGCTATAAAACAGTCACACTCTCAAAAGAGTTCACTCAGAGGTTGGAGAGCTTGTGGAATCACAAGGGCTCATGCACCAAAAGGTAAATACACAGGCTTCTGCTAGTGGACCACATGAGTGGCCCAGACCCTCTGTGGATAGAGCGCTAGAAGAAGGGCAGAGGCCTAAGAGGCAGACAAGGCTTCAGGGAAGAATGATGGGAGGGGGGCCAGGTCCTGAAGACTGATGGTGGGGTTTGAGAGAGGAGGAAAAAAAGCTAACCAAGCCTCATCTATTGTAGCAGTTAAAAATAAAATGTGACCACAATGATATCATTCTTAGGTATCTAGTCTAGGACAGCCGTTATGAACCAAACAAAGCCCAGATGTCGACAGGGATACAAAGAAGCTGGAATCTGTACATGTTCTGCCAAGGATGTAAAATGTATAAAACAATACCACAGTTATTTCTTATGTGTATTGATGTTTTGCATGCATGCACATATGTATATGCACCGCATGTGTGCAGTGCCCACGGAGGCCAGAGAAGAGCATCAGATTCCCTAGGACTGGAGTTATAGACAGTTGATAGTTGTCAGGTGAGTGCTCTCCAACCTAGTACTGGGGTTATTCAGAAAGGCACAACAAAATTGCCCCACCGCCTAATAATTCTACTTCCAGGTACAGATTCAAAGGAGCTGGGAGTTGGCCTTGAACAGAATCTTGTTTACCTGTGTATGCCAGCACTGTTCTAAAGTGGAAGACATCTGGTGTCTTAAGAACAGTGGAAAAACAATGTTCCATCCAATAGAAGTATCTTCAATCTTTCAAAAGAAGGGGTTTGCTCAGATGCAGGATACAACCCAAATAAACCTTGAGCATATTACACTAAGTCCAATAAATCAGCTGTAAGAGAAAAATTATATCAGTTGTCAAATTGACAGAGGCTGAAACAGTGGCTGCCAGAAGCTGGAGAAGGAGGAGAGGGGAGAGTGGCAGTTAGTAATATAGTTTTCTTCTTTGAGACAAGGGCCCAATATAGCCCAGGGTGGCCCTTGAATTCTCTCCATAGCTGAAGATGACTTAATCATTCTGCCTCTACATCTTTGGGATTACAGGTGAATACCACCACATCCAGTTTACATGGCTTTAGGCCAGCTCTGTCAGCTGAACAGAATCCAGCCCTGGTGCAGATAATCTGTTTGGGATGATGGGAAGGTTCTGAAAACCATGGTAGTGATGATTGTACAACATTGTGAATGTTCTTAATGCTATTGAATCATACATTTTAAAACTAAATATATATATATATATATATATATATATATATATGAACAAGACTCAAAAATTGCTAAAATAGTGTTTATGTCCTAGAGAGAGAAAGAGACAGAGACAAGGACAGAAAAACATTAGATCTCAGAAATATGAGTGGCCTGGAATAGTTGGGGAAGAAGTAAGGTCCCCAGTGGGCATATAACCATAAATATTATGGTAACCATAATGGTAACCAGATAACCATAAATATTATGGAATTCAGTAGACATTTCCACATAGTATTTGAGTAGAGTTTCTCAGAAGAAAGCCAGTGGGTTAGACTTTTCTTCCCGTCTTTCCCCAGGCCCAGCTGGCTAAGAGATAACAGGAAGTTAAGGCGGTACAGCAGGGTAAATGATTGGGACAATGGTTGGTACCAATGAGGATAAAAAAAAGGTGGATGATTTAAAAACCCCCTCTAGTCTTGTCACCACAGAGCGCTAGGGAGCAGAAGGCAGGGAGAAGTGCAGGGTGGCTCTCTCATCTGTCTCTCTGTATACCTAGCAGGAGGCCCCAGTTGGTACCATGGCTTCTGCCGAGCCCCTGACAGCGCTATCCCGCTGGTACCTATATGCTATCCATGGCTACTTCTGCGAGGTGATGTTCACAGCAGCCTGGGAGTTCGTGGTGAATTTTAACTGGAAGTTCCCAGGAGTCACGAGCGTGTGGGCCCTCTTCATCTATGGCACCTCCATCCTGATCGTGGAGCGCATGTACCTGCGCCTGCGAGGCCGCTGTCCTCTTCTGGTGCGCTGCGTCATCTACACTCTCTGGACTTACCTGTGGGAGTTTACTACCGGCTTTATCCTACGCCAGTTCAACGCCTGTCCCTGGGACTACTCCCAGTTCGACTTTGATTTCATGGGCCTCATTACCCTGGAGTATGCTGTGCCCTGGTTCTGTGGGGCCCTCATCATGGAGCAGTTTATCATCCGCAACACCCTCCGCCTGCGCTTTGACAAAGACGCAGAGCCCGGGGAGCCTGCTAGCCCGCCAGCTCTGGCCAATGGCCACGTCAAGACCGACTGAGTCAGAAGATGAATGTGAGGACCTGAAGTCTCGTAGGAACCCATGAACAGAGAAGAGACCAAGCTGGTGGGGTTACCCTTTGGTTCAGCACAAGCCCTGCCCCCAACTGGGTCTTAGCCCACTAGGGCAAACATAACCACACATGGTGGGCAGTGGGATGGTGTTGGGGAATTGGGTGTCTAGACAACAGAAGGACTTTGAGACTTGTCCATGGCTGGGTGATGAACAATTGGACTCTGATGGATGACTTTGGAAGCAGCAGACCTGTCCTAGCTAAGGGACATGAACTCTGGGGCCACAGGTGGGAGGCAAGGACTGAGAAGGCTTTGGCTGCTGTTGGGCCCACGCCCCACCTGACCCCCTGGCTTCAGCTGGGCTTTGGCTGGTTCCATTAGGCAGTATTCAGGTGCTTGCTTGCAACCAATACCTCCCCAGGGGCCTCTGAGCTGCAGCCTGAGAGAGACCCAGTAGCCAGTTGGGCTGCTTGGTGACACTGGTGTTGTGCAAAGGCTGGGAAAATTTCCTTTGGCTCCTCTCCCTCTCCCAGGGCCCCACGCTGCTTCCTTGGCCCCTGGGGGCCCCTGTGGTGCTGGATTCCCACCAACCTTGGGCTTTTGGAGGTTTCAATCCCGTGTGTTCGGTGGCGTTTCCCCTTTCTCTTATGTTCAAGACATATACCATTAGCAGGCAGCCCTTTCCTCTGTGTCAGTCACCATGCCCTCCCCCTCTCCCAGCTCCCTATAGAACACAGCAGTGGCCAGAGGCACAGCTCTGAAATGGACTCCACTTGCCTTGCGGCAGCCTTCCCTCCACCTTCATCTGATGACTGGGGGTACCCTGTCTCCCTGGCCCAGGGATGGTAGTCTGGTACCCCTTCCCTGCAGAGGTCCTACTGAAAATGCATAGTATCCCCACAATGGATAGTGAGGCCCAGAGGTGTGCGGTGGATCCACAGTGGGAAAAAAAAAAGACAAGAGTTCTTGTACCTGTTTGCCCATACTGGTTTATTATTTCAGCCAGTTAGCCAGTATGGCTTCCTGTGAGTTAGAGGAGACCCATAGAGAACAAGACAGATACGAAAGACCATGGAAGTCTCTTTAAATGCCTTTTCCTGGAAAAAAAGATAATTTCCACCATAGTCTCAGCTCAGCAGTCAACCCTCGGGGCTGCTCTTCCTACAACTCCCCCTGGCCAGCTGACCCCGTAAACTTGTTTCTCAGACAGTGTTAACCCTGTCTCACTCATGGGCCTTGTCAACTTGGCTATCATAACTTTACTCTATGATGGGTCCATTGCTGGCAGTGGACAGGTGAAATCTAGGCCCCTTCTGATTGTGTCCCTCACTCTTTGAGAAGATGGGATCATCAAATACTGTAGCATCCCATGAGGCCATCCTGGGACTCTCAAAGGTTGAAATCAGCTCTTATTTCTTATAGAACATTTTTTAAATGACCGGACCACCTGTGTGTAGTCTCTGGACCATACAGACAGCACCAGGCCAGGGCCAGCAGCAGGGCTATCCTAGGCTGTGGGAAAAGACTTGGAGATACAACCTTCTGTGGCATCTTTTCCCAGAGTTTTCTCTGTCTAGGGTAGAATGCAAAGTGTTTCCCTGGGTAGGCTTCTCAAATCACCAAACACTATTCTGTTGTGGGGTTGCGGGGAGCACTTATTATATCCCTAATCCCAGGGATTTCTGGGAGGGATTCAGGCTTCCAATGGGAATGGTTGTTTTCCACCTACAAATGGAGAAGATTCCTAATTTTCTCCAATTCCATATTATCTTAATTACCTGAATCCTAACGCCTCTCCAGGCCACCTCACACCTGTCTTCACAACTGATCTATTGGCTTGCTGACGTGTCCCAGCATTGAGACTCCAATTCTCAACCAGAAAAGGCCACTGGATGACCCCTAGGTCTCAGTGTTCCAGATATTGTCTTGCAGACATCCCCTAGTACCTTTTTTTTTTTCTCAAAGCTCTATTAATCCCATGTCAGGAGGGCTTCCCAGAGTGGATCTGCATTCCTGACAATACTCTGTGGCCTTGTGGTCTGCTTTCCTTGGTCCCTTGTTATCCTAGGACCCTCACAGCACAGAACCCCCAGCCAGGGGAGGCCACACCTTAAGGCCTGACCACAGACCTGCAGGGTCAGATCTCACCGAGTGTACTCTAGACTTCAGCTCTTGCTTATTGGCTCCCTTCAGGGCTCCAACCCCTTAGTGCTTAGGGGCTCGCACACAGGTTGGGATAAGTAAGCCCTTCTGAGCAGTGGGGAGTCTGCTGGCTGTTTATGGAGCCTCCCTCTGATGTTCTGAGCCCAAGGTAGGAGTTTCAGATAGTAAGTATGCTGCCCTGCATGGTTGAGTTGCTTTGGATGTCTGCTAGGCTTCCAGTCCCCTGTCCCCTCCTCATGCCAGAGAGTCACAATGACCTGTGCTTATTCACAGCAATAATATATAGGGAGCGTCTGTGAGTCCCCTTTGTCCTGGACCATTACTCTTCATGGATCTCCCAGGAGACTCTGCATGGGTCAGTTCATGTGAGAATCTATTTATGAAGCTCTGGGCTGTGCAAAACATCACAGGAGGCAAGTGAGAGGCCCAGCCCTGAACTATGAGTAAGGCAGTGGGCGTGCCTTCCACCCTGAAGCCACCCTTACCTGAGAAGCCGTAGGCCCCAGCTTTGTAACATGGCCTATGAAGTGGATAGGACTGTCTTCCAACTGGACAGCTCTTGAAAAAGGCACATGACGAGTTTGTGAGCCCGTTGCCTGCTATGTCTCCGTTAGTCTGTCTCTCCCTTTTCATAACTGTGCACATAAAATATACTGGTGTTTGTGTTCCCGGACTGGCTGTGACCCATCTGTTCCACTGTGGGGCCCCTTTCCCAGGGCTTACTGGAAGTTGGGCCCTTCATACTTGGCAGTATCTACGTCACACCTTCCTGAACCAGGATGGCTGGTGGTGAGAAGGTGTGGCGCTCCCATCAGCCCTCACCCTCTCCAGTCACCCGAATCCACTCCAGTGCTCCCTAACTCGTGCAGTCCCAGGCCAAAGGCAGATACATTTGGGTTCCCTACACCTGTCCATGAGATGAGCAGCTTCTAGACAAATTGGCAATAACCTCGTATGTCCCATGAGTAGAGAAGGCTTGGGGGGTACTTGACAACAACACAAAAAAGCTAAGAGGCCAGAACCCTTTTGAACAACATGAAAACCATACTTAAGGATACAGGTCCCTACTCCTTCATAGCAAACCTATGTTCACTGAGAAGGCCTCTGGAGGATGCAGTCTTTTCCTACTTCATGAGCTTGGCTCTGTCTATGTCCTCTGCCCAACCCCTGCCATATACCATACTCCTGACTACTTTCCTGCTTCCAGGAAGAAGAGGGAGAGTTTAGAAATCCTTCAGACCTGGTCTATAGAGTGAGTTCCAGGACAGTCAGAGCTACATGGAGGGACCCTGCCACAAAAACAAAGTTGTTCAGTCTGATCTGCTAAACCCAATTGTCCTGGCCCCTGTGCCATAGCCAGGGTACAGAGCATGGCAGTGTGTTTTTAAGTCACTGGGAAGGCCTTTTGCTTTTACTGTACCCATATTCACTTGAAAGTATTTATTTTTTTGACAGCTGGTCTCCTTATAAAATGGCACTATAAATGAAAGCACCCTAACAACCATTTGCATGTTAATATAAACAAACCTATAAGGTAGTACTTATAAGATTTTGTAGAAAGAGACAAACAATGAAAGTCTAAATGGAGCCATAGAGGGCAGGCTGGGTGTCGGGGTGCATGCTTTTTATTCCAGTGCTCAGGAGGCAGAGATAAGTGGATTTCTGAGCGTTTAAGACCTGCCTGATCTTCAAATCCAATCCAGGACAGCCAGGGCTACACAGAGAAACCCTGTCTCGAAGAACAAAACAAAACACAAAAGGAAAGGAAAAGAAGCAAAGGAGGGGGGGGAGAGAGAGAGAGAGAGAGAGAGAGAGAGAGAGAGAGAGAGAGAGAGAAGAGGAGGCAGGGCCTACACTTAGAGGACCCAAGACTTAATAAGTAGCCAGCTCAGTGATCGGCATTTTCCTGTTACACACACACACATGCCAAGCATGTGTGCGCAGGTACATGTACACATGTTTGAAAGCATATGGAGGCCAGAGGACAACCTCAGGTGTCATTTCTCAGGAATGCTCTCCACCTCCTCTGAGATAGGGTCTTTCACTGTCCTGGAACTCACTGGTTAGGCTAGTCTGGCCAGCCAGCTAATCCCCAAAATATTGTTTCTGCCTCCCTGGCCCTGAGACTACAAGAGATGCATCACCAAGCCAGAGCCTTCTGTGGGTTCTGGAGCCCAAAGTCAAGTCCTCATACCTGCAAAGCAAGCTCTTCACTGATAGCCTGCTTTCTTGACACCTACTCCCACTTTCCTCTTCCCCTCCCAAACCAACCCAAAGACTAAAGATGCAGGGTTCACACAAATGGCCTAGGGAGAGCTCACACCGAGGTCTGCATGATGTTTAACGACAATGAAGAAAGTACTAGAACTTGAACTCCCCCCCCACCCCCCGGAGTGAGTCTCTCAAAGTGTGCATTTCTGCCCTGTGTGCTGGTGCAACCAGACGACAGGCGGATTGCTTGCCTTGGGAAGGTGATACAGGAAGATGGTGCCGCTGGCCCAAGGTTAGGGGAGCTGAGTCTCATTTAACTGCAGCCATGGCTCCTATAGCATTGCAGCCAGGCACCAGTAGCCACGTTTTCATCCTCTCTCATTTCAGATGGGCACCATTCTGTCCCTGTTTATAGAGGAAGACTGTTGCTACTCAGCCTACAACTTTGGCTTCATCACTTTTATTTTGGGGTGGGGGGAGGATCTCTGTGTAGCCCTGGCTTTCTCGGACCTCACCACGTAGACCAGGCTGGCCTCCAGCTCACAGAGATCCAGCTGTTTCTACCTTCCAAGGCCTGGGATTAAAGTTGTGCACCACCATGCTTAGCCTGGACTCACCCACCACATTTCTTTCCAACCCCTCCCCCATCTTTTCTGAAATAGCATTTCATTATATGGCCCTACACGGGCCCAAACTCCTAGGCCCAGCAGCGCCTGTCTCTGCTGACAACTGGCACATGGCAAGGCTCCCGGCTTTACAAATCTTGTTTTGACTCAAGCAGATCTTTCAAGGAGGATTTGTGAGGAGGCAGGTGATGACTTGAGTTCAGCTCGTGTGAATGCTATTTACAAAGCTAAATGGAAATGTTTGTGAGTAGCAGGATGGGTGTCAGAGGGCTATAACGTAGGCACTATAGAATGCCATCTTAGCCAAGCCAGGACAACTGGCCAAAGACCCCTCCCAGTGGAGGAGGTTGTGAAATCTTGGCCTCTGGATGCTAGATTTATCCCTGACACTCGTTCTGTCCCTCCTACACAGTTTTATTTTTGTCCCAGGCTTTTTTCAATGATCCTATTTTCAACTTGAAGAGATGTCTGGGCCTCTGGCTGTATGTACTCTTCAAGGGTTTGAAACTACCAGTTGAAACCTCTTTGTGGCAAGACAAGAACCCTCTGCCAGGCCCTTCTGCCAACTCAGACAGGCCAGAGGGCTCACCATTTTAGCTCAATTCCATATTGGACATCTACAAGAGTAGGAACCAGGCTAATGGCAATGATGGATGATCAGGGATAAAAATGGTGACAGGGACCCTATCGGTTATGCCATGTATAGGTGTTTCTCCATGGGGGACTCTTCAAAGAGACCCTGCTTGTCTTCAGGGACAGGTAAGGGTACCCAGGAACTACATAGAACTTTGCCATTCTTTGATGCTTTCAGAGATGGGCTGGCTTCCCACTGTCCTGAAAACACAAATATTTTCTATACTTGAGCAGTCTCAAGCATAGAAACTCAGTCTCAGCTGAGTTTGAAACAGAACGAGGCTAGAGCATAGTGGTTGTTTAAAGGATCTCATGATGAATGACTTTTTTCTTAAGATAGAGTCTAATATTGTAACAAAGGCTGTATTGAAGCTCACTCTGTAGCCTAAAACTTAAAATGATCCTCCTGCCTCAGCATCCCTAGTGCTGGGATTAAAAGCATGAGCCACCAACGGACCAACTGATAAGTGAGGTTTGTGCTCTAGAGTATCATAGGTTCTTATGGGAACCTGAGGCTAGAGATTCTGTTCAGACAACTATCCCAGTCATTGTCTGTGGCTGCCATCATGGAGCAACTGACAGACATGCTCCTGTTTCAAAATCCACTAAGTCTCTAAGGAGCCTTGCCAGCGTCTTCTTGGAGCTTTCATGCTCTGTTGATTGGTACTTTCAGGTGCTGTGTTACCTTGACCTCGGAAAGAATGACCTCTTAGAGTCAAATGGTATACAGAAGGAAAATCCACTGAGGATACGTAGCCTTCGCTCCTGCTTTAATCATACCTACTGAACAGGGAGTTTTCTGGTTAAGGATCTACCATACGGTGAAGAGAAAGGTTTATTTTAGCTCACAGTCTTGGATATTTCAATCCATAACAAACTGATTCCCTTGCTTTAGTCATTGATAGCACAGACCACCATCCAAGAGTGCATGTCAGATGAGACCTGTCACCCCCATGGCCAGGTACAAAGGAAGAGAAAAGGGTCAGGTTACCAAGACCACCTTCACAAGCTCACATCCTATGACTAACTAGGCTCCACCTATTAAAGGTCCATTGCTTGCCAATACTGCTGCCAGCTGAAGACCTTTACTATACAGACCTATGAGGGAGGCTTACCTAAATGTAGCAAAGTTCTAAGAAAGAGGCAGGGTCTTGCCCAGATAACCCTTCCTGAGGAGTAGGACCAAGTGCCAGCAGGCTGCAGGCAGATCCTGGAAGTCCTTGTACTCTTAGCACCTGCCTTGCTTTCTCAGAGGCCAGGTTATGGATTGAGGCCAGCAGGTCTGCAAAGCAGGCTTCCCTGGCTTCTGCAACCCTTTCTCTCCCAGCTACATGAGCATCATTGCTCTGGGATAGATAGCACCTGTGGGTTCTGAGGAGCTGCAAACTTGTAAACATATCTGCCCTACCTGATCCTTTATAAGATGGCTACTAGGGGCATCCTGAAGTGATCTGGGTGCTCAGATCCCTTCCTTCCTGCAAACCTGTGGAATATCAGGGGTCTTGGCAGCGTTAGAAGATACCACAGAAGGACATGAGTGGTGAACATCATATGTGTTAAGCCTGATGGACTTGAGTTCTGACCGCGGTTCCTACCACTTACTATCTATCTGTATAGCATTTGTGGTGGTTTAAATAAGAATGGCTCCATAAACTCATATATTAGAATGCTTAGTTACCAGGGAGTGGCACCATTTGAATGGATTAGAAGGATTATGAGGTGTGGCCTTGTTGGGGAAAGTGTGTTATCTGGGGATAAACTTGGAAGTTTCAAAAGCCCATGCCAGGCCTACGCTCATTCTCTCTGCCTGTAGACAAGGGTGTAGCTCTCAACTACTTCTCCAGGACCATGCTTGCTATGCCTTCAACCATGCTTCTTGCCATGATGATAATGGACTAAGCTTCTAAAACTGTGAGCAAGCCCCAATTAAATGTTTTCTTTTATACAAATTGCCTTGGTGTCTCTTCACAGCAATAGAACAATAACTAAAACAGCATTTGACAAGACACTGGGCCCCTTTGACAGTGACATTTCACAGATTTGATTCATTTTATTGAGAATACATACTGACCTTTTCTCTCCCAGACTGAGTGTGAATGTAACCATGGCAGAGATTCTATTAGCAAGAGGGTCATTGGGTTTCATTCAGCCCAGCAAGTGTATTGAGAGCTGCAACGATACACATCTGTGTTATTAAGCATTGTGCGGGTAAGGTCTTTGGAAGATTTTTCATTTTAGCACATCGCCTTGGTTACAGAGAGTCCTGATATCCTACTGTGCCTGAGGCTAAGGATTGTTCTAGGACATGGGACCTTTAATATCCAAACTGACAAAGCAAAGCACATTAGTGGAAGCATATTCCTTATTAGTCACAAGACACCACTTTGCAGAAAGCCTTCTTTTCCACTGGATGTGGTCTTGGTGGGTCCTCTCCTCAGGTCTGAACCACAACAACCAGCATTGTTCTCCTTCATTGGTGTCTCACTTCAGACCCTAAGTTGGCTGTCTGCTAATTCCTACTATCTGGATGTTTAGACATGTTTGGGTTTCTATTGTTTTCTCAGCTTTACCTTTGAAACTGAGGAGCTCCTCTCATGGGTTCCCATAAACTCCCTTCTGGTTTACATCAACAGGTTCTCTTACTTGCTACAGTCTCTCTCTCCACTCTGTATAGCAGCAAAAACGTTCTCTGTGAACTATCTAGATTCTGCCACACACCTCTCTCCTCCTCCTCCTCCTCCTCCTCCTCCTCTTCCTCGCTCTTCCTCTTCTTCTTCTTCGTTTCCTTTTCTTCCTCCTCCACATGCTCCTAATTGAAAATAGATTTTTTTTTTTTTTGCTGGGCAGTGGTGGTACACACCTTTAGTCCCAACACTCAGTAGGCAGAGGCAGGAGGATCTCTGTGAGTTCAAGGCTAGCCTGGTCTACAGAACTAGTTCTAGAACAGCTAAGGCTACACAGAGAAACCCTCTCTCAGAAGAAAGAAAGAAAGAAAGAAAGAAAGAAAGAAAGAAAGAAAGAAAGAAAGAAAGAAAGGAAGGAAGGAAGGAAGGAAGGAAGGAAGAAAGAAAGATTTTTTTTCTTATACAATACATCCCAACCAGAGTTTCCTCTCCCTCTTCTTTTCCTAGCTCTCCCCAACCTCCTTTCTCCTAAGATCCTCTTCCCCTCTGTTTTCTCTTCAGAAAAGAGCATGTCTCCAAGAGACAACAGCCAGACAGGACAGAATAAGACATAATAACAAGACAAAGTGAAAGCCTTCCTATCAAGGCTGACAAGGCAACCCAATAGGAGGAAAAGAGTCTCGAGAGCAGGCAAGAGTCAGAGATTCGCCCGCTCCCACTGTTCTGAGTTTCACAAGAACAAAAACCTAACAGCCATAACATATATGCAGAGAACCATGTCTGGCACAGATCTATGCAGGCCTCAAGCTTGTAGCGTCTGTCTCTGTGAGCCTGTGTAAGTCCTGCTTAACTGATACAGTGGGCCTTGTTCTCCTGGTATCCTCCATCCCCTCTGGCTCTTAGTCTTTCCTCCTCTTTCCATGGGGTTTTCCAATCTCCTAGGAGAGGCACTCTCCACATAATGTCTGCTATGGGTCTCTGCACCTGCTCCCATCTGCTGCCGGAGGAAGCCTCTCTGACAATGACCGGACAAGGCACTGATCTATGAAGATAGCAGAATATCATTAAGAATCATTGCATTGCATTGATTTTTTTTTTGTCAGTCATGTTTTGTTCTACCCTTGATCTTTGGACTATACAGTCTCAGTCTCTGGTTCCTAGTCATCTAGGTAATGTATGCCATGGGCTCCCCCTCGTGGAGTGGACCTCAAGTTAAACCAGACATTGGTTAGCCACTCCCACATGTTCTGTGCCACCACTGCCCCAGCACAGACAGGACAGATTGTAGGGGGAAGGTTTGGTGGCTGTGACGGTCTCTCTTTCTATAGCCTGCAGAGTACCTTCCCATGCCCAAGGTACTAGAATGTAGGGGTGAGGCCTCCAAGTCTTCACCACCCAGACCTTTCTATGTCCAAAGAGCTGGAAGTTGTCCTCAGCAATAGGGCCCTGCTGGCAGTCTTCAGAGGGTGACCTTCTGTCCTAGTGTCAGCCTGGACTGTCTAGGGATCTCCTCGAGACTCCTCAGCCAACTACTCAACCGAATGTAACCCCTTCTACCACTGGAAGTCTTGTCTGGCTGCAGAAGTTGGCCAGATCAGACTCCATATCCCCTATTACCAGGCATCCTCACCAGGGTCATCCTCATAGACTTCAGGAAGTTTCCACACCACGCCCTAAATGCCCCCTCAACTTCAGCTGTCTCTCTCTGCATTCTCTCTCTTAATCCCTTCCCCTCAACCTGATCCCTCCTGCTCCCATCTCCACCCACCCCCAGTCCACCCACAGAATCTGTTCTAGTTCCCCTTCCCAGGAAGATCCCTCAACAGTCCTCCTATTTACTTAACCTCTCTGAGTCTGTGGGTTATAGCGTGATTATTGTTACTTAACAGCAAATACCCACATATAAGTGAATACATACCATACTTATCTTTCTGGGTCTGGGTTACCTCACTCAGGATGATTTTTTTTTCTAGCTGTATCTATTTGCCTGCAATTTCATGATGTCTTTAAACAAACAAACAAACAAACAAACACTGAGTAATACTCCATTGTGTAAATGTACCACATCTTGTTTACACATGCTTCTGTTGAGCGACATCTAGGTTGTTTCCAGTTACTGGCTATTATCAATAAAGCCACCATAAACAGAGTTTAGCAGGTGTCCTTATGGTATGATGGAGCATCCTTCAGGTTTATGCCTAAGAGTTCACACCTTGTTTCTTAAAATATTTTTTGTTGTTGATCGTTTTGGTTTTTGAGATAGGGTTTTATGTCACCTAGGCTGGCCTCAAACTCACTACATAGCCAAGAAGGACCGTGGAGTCTTGTTCATCCTCCTTTTACCTCTCAGGTGCTGGGGTTACAGATGCTGGGCTGGAGTTACAGATGCTGGGCTGGGGTTAGAGGTTTACGCCACCATACTCATGTGGTACTGGGAATTGAACCCAGTGCCTCATGCACGCAAGGCAAGTACTCTAAAGACTGAACTACATGTGCAAACCTACTTAAAGCATTTTATCTTCTGCTTTTATACTCGGAACACTCAAACTCTTTTCCTATCTCATGGGCCATTGTTGTAGGCAGGCTGTTCTCACTCAAGGGAAGGAGAGCAGGATGAGAGCTCTTTACTAATCTGAAGTTTTGACTGAGTCACACAGACCCAGCTGGGGGCGTGACCAGAAGTCTAAAGAGGCTGCCCCAAGCTGAGTGAGCAGGAAGGGGGGTTATAAAGGTAAAAATCACAGGTCTGGTACTTCCCATTGACAGTGGCTGTTGTGCCTGTTACTAAGCATGACAGGATATGGAAACTTTTAACAAGAATAGGACACAGTTGTGTCACTATGGTATTTGTGTTTGCTCAAGAAGGAGAGCAGAAAGCCTTGCAATTACAGAAGCAGAACAAAAACAGGTGAGTTATGATTCCTATAAAGTACTATGTGTACCTGCTGATCAGCCTGAAGCTAGGTCAGGATTTAGTGAGTGTGTGTGTGTGTGTGTGTGTGTGTGTGTGTATTTTCACTATTCATGTGAAGCCTCTAATCTCACCACTCTCCCACAGACCTGACACAGTCTGTGCTCGGTTGCTCAGTGTAGGGCTACCTGCTGAAAGCTAGAGGAAGTGCTCTCCGTGAAGCACCTAGATCTTTCAAACTTTACACATACCCCCAGGATACAGACTGATCCCTTTGGAATTAATCCAACCTAGTTGCTGGCTTTCTCCACAGTGGGATACACAGGAGAACTAAGGAAGCAAGCAGTCAAGGTCAGCTAGTCCCCAGCACCTCCTGCCTTTCTCACTGGCAGCTTCTGCAATGGAGTGAGCTGCCAAGCATCGAGGCGGGAGGTGGGAGCCTGTCTGCATCCATGAAACACTGAAGTGGCAACCTTTTCTTTGGATTCTCCTTAGATGTGGAAACACAATGACATTAGATGTTATTTTGCTGACTTTCTCTCAATCTGTTCCCCCAGGATCCCATGCCTGCTGACCAGCAGGACCAGATGGCACCGTGGACTGGAACATCTCACTGTGCCTGCCTTCGCATCCTAAGAGATACCTCCTCATCTTCTGAGCGGCATGTCTGTACATCCCTTCCAGTTATTTACGTAATTTTTTTCTCCCACTAACTCTGCTGAAGGCACTTGACCCAGTCCTGGCTTATATTTCATCCCCAGAGATGATAGCTGATTTTGTTGTCTAGAAGGTACCAGGATGAGAGGAAGGGTGACAGAGGGTCGGGGAAGGACCAGGAAGGAGTCAGGTTGCTCCATGTTCATGGATGTTTACCATCAGCCCCTTTCTCAGACATTGCCATCTGCACTCCATGTGCCCTGAGAACATTTGACCGCCCAACAAAAGATTCAGTATCCAAAACTTTGGACCTGACTTTGAATTCTGGGCCCCTGACTCATTCTTTGGGCATGTTATATAACCTGTCTTAGGCATCATCTGAAACGGAGTTAAAAATAGTCTAGCCTCTCAGAGAAGTGAAGAGATTAGCTGAGACAGTGATTGTCAAGTGTGTGGCATGCAATGGCTGAAATCAGAAGAAATATCCTCTCCCCTCTCTCTCTCCTCTCCCTCCTTCCTGCCCTCCCTCCTTTCTTCCCCTTTCTGTATGTATGTGTCCATCTGTCTGCCTATATCTCAGTATCCATCCATCTATCTATCTATCTATCTATCTATCTATCTATCTATCTATCTATCTTTGAAACAGGATCTCACTTGGTAGCCAGCTTGGCCTGGAACTTCACTATACAGACCAGGCTGGCTTCAAACTCACACAGATCGTCTTGCCCCTGCCTCCTGAGTGCTGGGATTAAAGACAAGCACCATCGTGCTCAGCCAAAACGTTCTCTTTTGTAATAATTTGTATTTTCTGAGCCATATGTAAGTTAGGCCCTATTATCAAAGGTACTATTATTTTTATACCTATAAATATATGTCATGGGGGTATAGAAAGATTCCAGATTGTCTTACATCCATCCTTCCCTGGTGAGATAGGCAGGGCAAATATTATATGTAATTCACACTGATGCCACACTGATGACAAGCTGAGGACAGAGGAGTGCTCAAGGTCATATAGTCTAGACTGTCAGCACTATGATCCTTGAGTCATCTGGCCCAGGGACTTCTCCTATGACACCTGACTCTGCTATACCCAGTCTCTTTGTACTATGAATTTCACATTTTTAAACATGAGCTACTGGGCCAGCAAGATGTCTCAGCAGGTAAAGATACCAACCACTGGGCCTGACAGCCTGAGTGTGACCCATCCTTTGATCTCCACATGCATATTATGGGACTGCCCCTGCTACTGCACCTCCTCCAAATAAATAAAAATACAATTTTTTTTTTAAAGCCTGGGTGGATGGCACAGCAGTTAAGAGCACCAGCTGCTCTGAGATCTATTCTGGAGGATCCAGGTTCTATTCCCAGCACCCATATGGTGTCTCATAACTGTTTGTAACCTCAGTTCCAGGAGATGTGACACCCTCTTCTGGCCTCTGTGAACACTAGGCATGCATGTAGTGTCCAAATGTACACACAGACAAAACATCCATACACATAAGATAATAAAACATCAATCTAAAATTTGAAAATGAGCTATTGCATAGCCAAGCTTTCTTTTTGTCTTTTTAAGTGTGTGTGTATGTGTGTGTGTGCGCGCTCACACACATATGTATTTCTGCATTCTCCACAGATTTTGGTTTTCCCACTTTAGTATCTGGTAGGCAATTCTCTTTACTGAAATAGATAACATCCTTGCCTTTAAATAACTATGGACCCTTTCAGAATCTTAATATATAACTTAGTCAGCTTAGCTATTCCCCCATTATTAGGTTTGCAGTTTTGCACTGTTCTAAAACAACACTTCAGTCATTCACTTTAAACTTTATCTTGGGACTGAGCAAGCACACTGACTTGAAATAACTTCTTTCCTGAGCTGTCCCTGACCCCCACTGGCTGGCAGCCTCGGGAAATTGTCCTTCCAGACACTTTCACTGTATAGGTGTTGTTTCCAATCAGCCAATCAACTCAATTACGTCTTATTGAGTGCCTGAGTGCAGAACAATGAGCTCTCTGCTGCTTGGAGATCCAGAAGCATAAACTGTGTCTCTGACCCCCGAGGAGCTTACATGTAACCAGGGAGACCTTTCATCCATGTTCACATCCAACCAATGAGGTCCCTTAGGCAGAGGTCATCCAGACGGGCGTCTGGACATGCAGACTATGGTGAAAGCAAGAGCTCTACATAGGCTGATCATCTGTCCTCCTGCCTGTCCTGGGCTTGGCTTTCATTTGGCAAGAAGTTGCCAAAAATGAAACAGCGAATAGAGAAAACTGTCAGCGGTGGTGTGGCGCCTCCTCTAATTCACCAAGCACTAATATTAGACCCTTCAGGTTACGTGAACCCACTAAAAATAGTACAGACACACACCTGTGAACCCAGCATTCAAGCAACTCAAGAGAAGCATTTCAAGTTTAAGGCCAGCCTGGCTACCTGGTGACCTCTTGTTTCAAAACCAAAATGAACCAAACAAAATTAACAAGGGAAATTCAGACCTTTTGGAGACCTCCCTACAGATACACCAAGTTGAGCAGCTGCTCACACACTGAACTATTTTTACAAGTAAGGAAATCAGCTTTTTAAAAAGAATAAGAGGAGAAAAAGGAGGAAGAGGAAGAAGCAGCAGCACCAGGCAGTGGCGGTGCACACTTTTGATCCCAGCACTCAAGAGACAGAGAATCTCTGAGTTTAAAGCCAGCATGTTCTACAAAGTGAGTTCCAGGACAACCAGGGACACACAGAGAAACCCTGTCTCAAACAAAAGAAAACAAAAAACAAACAAAAAACAACCCAGCAATAGCAACAAACAAACAAACAAAACCCCTTTTAAAATATAAAATGCCAGTAACTTCCCTGTCTCTCTTGCCTGTTCATGAAATGGAAACAACAGTGTATTGGGCCATCTGGTTGATATAGCAAAATACCTGAGGTTGAGAAACATATAAAGTAATGAAGATTATTTGGTTCCAAAGTGGGCTGGCTAGTGAGTCCATACAGCACGCTGCTGGTGTCCGGTGTCTACAAAGTGACACAGAAGTAGGGACGTGTGTGTGTCTCCTTGTATGCTTATAATACCTCACTCTTCTGAGAATGAATCTACTTCCTCAAAACCAACATCATGCCATTTCCTGTATCCCATAGTACATTGCACCAAGCCCCACGTTCTAGAGGATTCTTCTCAACACCGACCAGATTGAGTTGAAATCCTAGCAGGTGGCTGGGTGGTGGTGGCGCACGCCTTTAATCCCAGCACTTGGGAGGCAGAGGCAGGTGGATTTCTGAGTTCGAGGCCACCCTGGTCTACAGAGTGAGTTCCAGGACAGCTCGGGCTACACAGAGAAACCCTGTCTCAAAAAACAAAAACAAAAAAAAAAAAAGAAGAAGAAGAAAGAAGAAATCCTAGCAGGTGCTTTAGAAAGAACAAAACCTTAAGCCAGGTGAGATGGTGCACTCATGTAATCCCAGAGTTTAAGAAGAAGGAGCTTGGGAGTTTAAGGACAGCCTGGATAACAGCAAGACCATATTGCAAGCAAGCAAACAAAAATAAGTAAACAGTCTAATTTTAAAAAAGGAAAGAGAAGATTAGGGAGATGGCTCAATGGGTAAAGTACCTGTAGCAAGCGTGAGGCCCCAAGTTTAGATTTAGCCCATGTAAAGCTGGACATAGCAGGAGTCAGGAACTTCAACCTTCCTACAGTGAGATGGGGTTGGGGGACAGGAGCATCTCTGGAAGCTACCAGATCAGCTAGTTTGGTGTACATAGTGGCAAACAATAAAATACCCATCTCAAACAAGGTGGAATGTGAGGACCGACCCCTGAGGTTGTTCTATGACCTCCACATATGAGCTATGGCACAGTTTATGCATTCACACACTTGAACACACACACATATGCACACACACACACACACACCATACACATACACACTCAGATTAAGAAAACAAAGAGTGGGCTGGAGAGACAGCTCAGTGGTTAAGAGCACTGACTGCTCTTCTAGATGTCCTAAGTTCAATTCCCAGCAACCACATAGTGGCTCACAACCATTTATAATGAGACTTGGTGTCCTCTTCTGGCATGCAGGTAAACATGCAGGCAGTATACTGTATACATAATAAATAAAACACATCAAAAAAAAAGAAAGAAAGAAGAGAACTAGCAAAACATTCCTCAAATGATGTACAAAAGGAGGCTAGAAACCATAGCTCATCAGTTACTGTATACTGAGCACCCAGCACAGCATGGGTCTAGCATACAGTAGGAGCTCAATAAACATTTGTTGACTGAACCAGGGAACCAGCAGGTGTTCTGATGAATCCATAAGAGACAGTGTACCCCACAGCATTTGCTCAGACCTGAGGTCGAGCCTCTTCATCCCGTTCTCCAGCTCACCCAGAGACCCATCCTCTCCAGGTAGTCTGCACCCTGGTCCTGACAACCTGCATCTGTCATAACAAGTATCTCATTCAGGGGAGTACAGACCTGAAGCTAGAAGTTCACCCCGGGACAGGGACAAGAGACAAGAGCTGTCCTCAGCCAAACTCTCAGGTTACACAGACTACAGGAATCGCTACCACAACTGACCGGCCGGCTCACCCTTCATTTCCCGCTCCTGGCAGATGAGGCAAGGGACAGCAGGCCCCAGAGGTCACCAGCTGAGTACACTCAGCTCAGTCAAGAAGGATAATGAATATGGATGTGGCCATGCTCGTACCTTGTGCCCCTCAGTGTCTTCATTGTTCTGTTGTCTTTTAGCCACTCTGGTCTTGCTTGGCTTTTAGTAACCGCCGTGGGATCCCCACTCTGGGCTAGAGCTATTGTTTTTTTAAGTTGTGTGTGTGGTATGTGTGTGTGTGTTCACATATGTGTGTTCAGGTGTGTGTGAAGGCTAGAGACCAGTGTAAGCGCCTTCCACTATTACTTCCCACCCACTTCTTGTTTTATTTTTATGTGTGTGAGTATTTGCCTGCACATATGTCTGCGCACAGCATGTGCACATGGAAGCCTTGGAGGTCGGAACTGGAGTTATAGAGGGTTGTAAGTCACCATGTGAATTTTGGGAACTGAACCTGGGACCCTTGGGAAAGCAGCAGATGTTGGTAACCCACGAGACCTTTCCAGCTCTTCTACCTCAGTGTCTGAGGCAAGGTCGCTAACCAGACCTGGAGCTCAGTGATTGGCTAGAGTGGTGGCTCAGAAAGCCCAAAGGATTCTTTTGCCTCCATTTCTCAGTACTGGGATTTCAGATATGTGCTGCCACACCCAGGTTCTACATAGGTGCTGGGGGTCTAAATTGTGGTCCTCGGGCTTGCACAACAAGCACTGTATACACTGAGCCGTCTCCTCAGCCCCTGGGGAGTCATTTCAGTGTGCCCAGAGCCCAGCCAAATATAAGAAGGCAAAAATTGTATCCACATTGCTTTCTCATTCCATTGTTGGGAATTGTGCCTCACCCAAAGCCAGTACCGAATTAACACTTGCTGGATGAAAAGAAAAAAGCCCTCAGCAATATTATGATAGCTGATGAATGATAGTTATTATAAGTAATTATTGCAAATAAGTGATTATTATTCATAATTTTAAAAGGAAACAGTCATTTCTACAGCTTTTCAAGATTAATAAGCACGGTGTCCTGCCTTGTCCACTTCTTAGTCACTCATTCAGTTACCCTTCAACCCTGCTTTTCAGAGAAACCGGAATTAGATAATATCGCCAGGCATGGGAGGCAGAGGCAGGTGGATCTCTGAGTTTGAAGCCAGCCTAAACTACAGAGGGAGCTCCAGGACAGCCAGGGCTACATAGAGAAACTTGTGCACCCCGCCTCAAAATAGATAACCTCAGAACACACACCTCAAAGCTACAACCTGAGGCTACATGGTTCTGGGAGCATCGGCAATAGGGGTCTGTGACCAAGGCCAGTATGAGGAAGTGAGCTGGTAACCACAAGCCAGAGTCAGGGGAGAGCCCACTGAGGCCCAGGAAAGGGCAGAAGCCAAGGGCAATGGTGTGCAGGAAGGGTGAGGACAGGGTGCACAGGATGGAACACAACAGGCTCTATAGCAAACCCCTGGTGTGGCCAGAGAGGCAGCGGAAAGGCCAGCAGTGTCCACTGTACTTGATACCACTGACCTGGCCTTGGAGCCTTCATCTCTGAGACACAGTTTCCAGCCCCTTCTTTGTCATCCCCAGGAGGCGTCCCTTAGTCACAAAAGACTATGTCTTTTCACACACCAAGATAGCCCTGTGCTGATGAGCTAGGACCCCACCCCTTTCTTACCAGGTCTGTTTAATATCTGCTTTCTCGATTTCCCCTTCTCTCATTTTGAAGATCTCTCTGCTAAGGCAGAGGCTGTGGCTGTGCATCCTAGGCCCTGCTGCCGGGTACAGCGCCTGGGTCAAGATAGGTGCCACGTTAGGGTGAACTGGGCAGGTGTTTGGAGTTCTGTACTCTGGGGACATCTGGGCTGCAAACAGGAGTGAGAACAGAGGGCTTTGGTGGCCTTGGTGAGAGAAGAGGGAGGGGTCAGAAATCTGGGAGACAGAAAGGTAAAGGATGCCATGAATTTAGTGCCACACAAAGGAGAGAAGGACTGAAGGGGCCATTCTTAGAAGGAAGGATGATGCTTTCAAGGGGGCCATGTTTACCAAATGCTGAGGAAGCATTTCAGTAGGTCCACAGGGTGCACAGAGCATCAGGTAGGTCTCCATCCGCTGCCCATGCAGTATATGCCAGGCATTGTTCTAAGTGCCTTGCCAAGCATGAAGCCATCCAATTCCCCCCACTAACCTACAGAGCATTTGATTTAGTACCATGTGTATGTTGAAGATGGGGAGCTCAGAGGTTACATGCACACACCCCTTTGCCCTGTGCCTGGGAAATGCAGCCGTGAGTGACAGAGCAAGGCTTTGGACCCTACTGATATCATTCTAGAGTCCAGAGTCTTACTCCACCAGGGGCTGTCCTCCAGCCAGCCTTTGCCTGCTGGTGTCTGTGTGTGTGTGTGTGTGTGTGTTTGTGCGATATGTGCATGTGCATGTGTGCACATGTGCGTATGTTTGTATGTATGTATGTATGTGTGTATGTATGTATGTTTGTATGTATGTATGCGTGTGTATGTATGTTTGTATGTATGTGTGTATGTATGTATGTGTGTATGTATGTATGTGTGTATGTATGTATGTGTGTATGTATGTGTGTATGTATGTGTGTATGTATGTATGTTTGTATGTATGTATGTGTGTGTATGTATGTATGTTTGTATGTGTGTATGTATGTGTGTATGTATGTATGTGTGTGTATGTATGTATGTGTGTGTATGTATGTATGTGTGTATGTATGTATGTGTGTATGTATGTGTGGGGAAAATTAAAAAAGGCCGCCACAGCGGCGCAAGCCCGCCGCCGTGGCGGGTCCCCACATCAGGGAGGGAGATCCTACGGTTCCAGCGGCCTGAGGGCCTTGGCGGCGGCAGGCCCCAGTAACACGAGGAAGTCCTTGGTTCCAAAAAGGTTTATTGACATGACGGATAATAGATGGATCTAGGCGTATCCCCCAAAAACTCAGGGCCGTCCCGAGTTATATAGGGAGGGAGAAAGGGGGAGGATTAGGGGAGGATCTGGGGGGAAGAATGTTTAATTTGCTCTGCCCTCTGGCCTTCATTAGTATGTAAATCTCTAAGGCCTGAGGCCTATCGCCTGGGTGACTCTATGGAGATCTGTGACTGTTTTTCAGGATCTTAGGTGATGGGAGGGACCGAACTCCTGCCGGTTCTCATGAGGAATTCCACAGAGAATCTCGGGGTTCTAAGTACCTGCTCAACCATGACCCAGGATACCCTTATGCAGTCCCACATGTATGTATGTGTGTATGTATGTATGTGTGTATGTATGTATGTGTGTATGTATGTATGTTTGTATGTATGTATGTGTGTGTATGTATGTATGTTTGTATGTGTGTATGTATGTGTGTATGTATGTATGTATGTGTGTGTATGTATGTATGTGTGTATGTATGTATGTGTGTATGTATGTATGTGTGTT
>NW_021604585.1:8292139-8306157 GCF_004785775.1 Grammomys surdaster | reverse complement strand
TGTGTATGTGTGTATGTATGTGTGTATGTATGTATGTATGTGTGTGTATGTATGTATGTGTGTATGTATGTATGTGTGTATGTATGTATGTGTGTATGTATGTATGTGTGTATGTATGTATGTTTGTATGTATGTATGTGTGTGTATGTATGTATGTTTGTATGTGTGTATGTATGTGTGTATGTATGTATGTATGTGTGTGTATGTATGTATGTGTGTATGTATGTATGTGTGTATGTATGTATGTGTGTATGTATGTATGTGTGTATGTATGTATGTATGTGTGTGTGTGTGTGTGTGTATGTATGTATGTATGTAAAGGAAGGGGGAGATGCTAGGCAAGAGTTGCAAGAGTTCTCGTTAAGTTGTTCACCTGAAGTGTAGGCAGACACTGAGCTTTTGAACTTCCTTCTTCAACCTCCCAAGTACCTGGGATGACAGTTCTGTGCCACCACTCCCAGTTTGAACACACGTTTAAAAGCTCTCCTTAGAAACAGAGAACACACACACACACACACACACACACACACACACTTGGCTAATGAGATAATCAAGTTTCTCCAAAGCGCAGGCAGCCAACAAACTGCAAAACCAAGATCTCCAGTTATAGCCACTCGGCTGCCTCCTGCATCTTCCAGATGCTCAAAGCTGACCGGTAGGCTGAGGTCACCTCTGTCTGATACTCTCTTTGCAGCTTGGGAGCCTCCATAAGGCCCAGCAGATGGTGTGTCCCGTGTACACTTCTGACTCAGCAGCTGGCTCTTGAGCCCCATGCTCTGAACCTCTGATCTCACCACGATGAAGACTGGAATGCCACCTTGACCTGGCACAGGAGGAAGAACAACTCAGAGCATCAGCGACTTTGGGAGGAAAAATAGGTACAGCTAAAATCTATTTATATGTCCTGGGTGGAAAGGACAGAGGCAGACAATCAGAGGGAAGGCCGTTCAAGGACTGAGCAAGTCAGCATCCCTGGTATCTGAGTGGGCTGATGCAAGACATCCAGACAGGCAGGACAGGCAGATTCAAGTAGACCCTTTGTCCATTTACCAGAGAATGTTCTTCCTGGTTCTGACCACTCTGCTCTCTTGCTGCGTCTCTCTGGGCTTCCTTTACAGAAGAGCTGACAGGCTCAGGAAACAACTGAAACAAGACAATGGGAACGCTTTTAAATGTTTCTTTTGTCGTTAGTTACTTGTTTTTTTGTTGTTTGTTTGTTTGTTTGTTTTATTCTTTTTTTGAGACAAGTCTCTTATGTTGTTCAAGCCAGGCGCAAGTGATGCTGCCATCTTGGCCTCCTGAGTGCTGAGACATAGGCAGGCTGCCTTGTTCCACACAGAGGGACAAGCTGACCCGTCAACCCACTCTCCTGACCGAGTGCAGCAGATCCAAGCAGATCCCCTGGGAGTAACCATGGCAGGTGAATCTCTGTCTCTCTCCAGTCAATTTTATCACCATATCATGACTTAAAGGACATCTGCTGCCTGCTTCAGACACCTGGTCCTCTTTTCTGGAGGTAATATGTCACTATGACTGCACTGTGCCTTGGTTTCCCTACGTGTGAGGCCTGAAGTTTCCTGTGTTTTTAACATACAAAAAGTTAGACTAAGGAAGCCTTATCTGAGAGATAACAGGAAGGGTAGGCTGTAGACTGAGAAGGAGCTGGATGAAGGGGGGATGAGGGGGAGGAGCTGGGGAGGTTCCCTGTTTCAACCAAGTTCAAATTCAAATTCTACCTCTTTTTGTCTATGCGATATTGGACAAATTCCCATCTCAGAGCTTTGTGAAAGCAAAGCAATCCAATCTTCAAAATAATCCCTTTGAAAAAGCTGCATGGTATTGGTACAGAGACAGGCAGGAAGATCAACGGAATAGAATTGAAGACCCAGAAATGAACCCACACACCTATGGTCACTTGATCTTTGACAAAGGAGCTAAAACTGTCCAGTGGAAAAAGGACAGCATTTTCAACAAATGATGCTGGTTCAACTGGAGGACAACATGTAGAAGAATGCAAATCGATCCATTCTTATCTCCTTGTACAAAGCTCAAGTCCAAGTGGATAAAGGACCTCCACATAAAACCAGATACACTGAAACTAATAGAAGAGAAGGTGGGGAAGAACTTCCAATACTTGGGCACAGGGGAAAAGTTCCTGAACAGAACACCAGTGGCTTATGCTCTAAGATCAAGAATTGACAAATGGGACCTCATAAAATTGCAAAGTTTCTGTAAGGCAAAGGACACTGTCAATAGGACAAACCGGCAACCAACAAATTGGGAAAAGATCTTTACCAATCCTACATCTGATAGAGGGCTAATATCCAATATATACAAAGAACTCAAGAAATTAGACTCCAGACAACCAAATAACCCTATTAAAAAATGGGGTATACGGCTGGAGAGATGGCTCAGTGGTTAAGAGCACTGACTGCTCTTCCAGAGGTCCTGAGTTCAAATCCCAGCAACCACATGGTGGCTTACAGCCATCTGTAATGGGATCTGATGCCCTCTTCTGGCATGTCTGAAGACAGTGACAGTGTACTCATAGAAATAATAAAGTAAATCTTTAAAAAATAATGGGGTATAGAGCTAAACAAAGAATTCTCAACTGAGGAAACTCGAATGGCCAAAAAGCACCTAAAGAAATAAATGTTCAGCATCTTTAGTCATCAGGGAAATGCAAATCAAAACAACCCTGAGATTCCATCTCACACCAGTCAGAATGGCTAAGATTAAAAACTCAGGTGATAGTAGATGCTGGCGAGGGTATGGAGAAAGAGGAACACTCCTCTATTGTTGGTGGGACTGCAAGATGGTGCAACCACTTTGGAAATCAGTCTGGCGGTTCCTCAGAAAATTGGACATAGCATTACCTGAGGACCCAGCTATACCACTCCTGGGCATATACCCAGAAGATGCTCTAACATATAACAAGGACATATGCTCCACTATGTTCATAGCAGCCTTATTTATAATAGCCAGAAGCTGGAAAGAACTCAGATGTCCTTCAACTGAGGAATGGATACAAAAAAAATGTGGTACATTTGCACAATGGAATATTACTCAGCTATTAAAAATGATGAATTCATGAAATTCTTAGGTAAATGGATGGAACTAGAAAATATCATCCTAGCCTCTTCCACTTCTCTCTCCTCTCTCTCCCCTCTCTTTCCCTCCCCCCATCTTCTACTGCTTCTCTCCCCACCTTAGCCCTCTGCCCTGAATAAACCCCCTCCCCTTGAAAAAAAAAAAGAAAAAGAAAATATCATCCTGAGTGAGGTAAGCCAAACACAAAAGAACATACATGGTATTCACTCACTGATTATTGGATATTAGCCCAGAACCTTGAAATACCCAAGATTCAATTCACAGACTACATGAAGCTCATGAAGAAAGAAGAACAAGTGTGGGTGCTTCGGTCCTTCTTAGAAGGAGTAACAAAATACTCAAGGGAGCAAATATGGAGACAAAGTGAGGGACAGAAACTGAAGGAGGGCCGTCTGGAGACCATTCCACCTGAGTATCCATCCCATGTGCAGTCACCAAAGGTAGATGCTGATGTGGATGTCAGGAAGTGCATGCTGATAAGAGCCTGATATGGATATCTCCTCAGAGGCCTTCAAGAGTCTGACATATTCAGAGGCAGATGCTCACAGCTAACCATTGAACTGATCATGGGGTTCCCAATGGAGGAGTTAGAGAGAAGACTATAGGAGCTGAAAGGGTTTGTGGCCCCATGAGGAGAGCAACAATACCAACCAACCAGAGCTCCCAGGGTCTAAATCACCAGCCTGGGAGCACTTAGGGGGGGATCCATGGCTCAGCTGTATATGTAAGGGAGGATGGTCCTGTCGGGCATAGGTGGGAGAAGAGATCCTTGGTCCCATGAAGGCTGGACGCCCCAGGGGGTGGGAATTTGAGGGTGGAGAGGTGGGAGTTGGGGGTATGTAGGGGGACATCCACAGAGAAGCAGGAGGAGGGGTAAGGGGATAGGGGGTTCCTGTGCGGAGGTGGGGGAATGAAGTAAGGGAATAACATATGAAATGTAAATAAAACATCCAATAAAAAAATGTACAACACGAAAAAATAAAGAAAATAATAAATGGAAAAAATAATCCCTTTGAGGTAAGCAGCACCTTAGTCCCAACTTATAATCAAGAAATGGAGCAGAGAAAAATTTAAGTGAGAAATAGGTGGGAGTGTAGCTAAGTGGATAGAGCACTTATTTTGCACATAGGAAGCTCTGGTTTTATTCTCTGGCACCATATAAACTCGGTGTGGTGGTGCATGCTTGTGATCTCAGTGCTTGAGAGATGAAACAGGATGATCAGTAGTTCAAGACTATCCTCATCCACATCGTTAGTTCAAGGCCAGCCTCTGCTACCTGAGATGGGAGAGAGGGGAGGAAGGAAAGGAGAGAGAAGGAAAAGGACAAAAGACAAGGGGAGAGGAGGGAAGGGGAGGAGGAGGGAGGAGAAGGGAAGGGGGAGGGAAGGAGAAAAGGATCCTTTCCCAGTATCTTTTGTGACCCTCTTCTGCAGCTCCAAGGCTCTGAGAGAGCTGTTTCTGGAAAATATGGATCTCGTCCACTGCAGGTGGGGTTCTGTTTATTTGGTCTGGGCTGGAATTAGCCCCTCCTGAATTCTCTTGGCATGATGGGATAACTAATTAAGGTAATTCTGAGACTCAGTTTTGGAGAGGAACGTATGGCAGGGACAAAGGCCAAATGCAGGTGTCCTCAGCACAGAGCACCTAAAGTCCTTCTGGTTGGACAGTCTTGGAGCCAGGCCGCCATCTGACTACCCTGATGTGACCATCCCACAGGCCTCCTGGAACAGTCTTTCCCATTCTTGGAGAGCTTACAATTGCTCTGCCAATTCTCCTATTTGGATATTAAATATTCCCCTTGCCTGGCATTCTCTCGGTCACCAGGGTGTTCCCTCTCTTCCCAGCATATTCTAATGGATCTGTCAGCAGCCCTGACTCAGGATCTTTTTCCCAGTCTTGGAACAAACACATCAATGCCCCTGCTCAGGGGCCAGCATTGTTGTCTGAGGGGCTCCATTTGTCATTCCTCAACCTGCTGTTCCCCAAGTCTCCAGGACTTTCCCAGAAATGAAACCTTCCCCACCAAAGTGTACAGTAGTGGTTTCCAGATTCTCCATGACTCTGCTCCTAGGCCCAGTTAACTAGCTAAGAGGTTGGCCCTCAATTTAACATGGTCTACCTAATTCATTTCATGGAATTTTTGAACCCCTGTGCCTCTCTGGTGATGGAAACTAGAAGATACAGACGCAGCATTAGCTGGACATGGGATATGCTAGAATCCAGAACTTGGAAGACTAAAGCAAGAGGAACTTTGGAAACCAAACAAACAGAGTGCTGGAGAAACAGCTTTACAGTTAGGAATGGTTCCTGCTCTTCTAGAAGACCAGAGTTCGGGTCCCAGCACCCACAGCATCAAGTGGCTCAAAATCAGCAGCACCTCAAGCTCCCAGGGACCTGATGCCCTCTTTTGGCTTCCACAGGCACCTCTACTCACTAACATGCATACATGCATGTGCAAGAGCATGTGTGCATGCGTGTACATGTGTGAGTGCATGCGCACACATGCACATAGACACACACACACTTTAAAATAAAATAAATTAGGGCTGGGGAGATAACTTGGTGGTTAGGATACATCCAGTTCTTTCAGAGAACCTGAATTCAGTTCTCAGCACCCAGGTCAGGAGGCTTACAATACAGTTTGTTAATTCCATCTCTGGAGAGATCCAATGTCCTCAGGTGCCCACACACGTACACACACACATATACAAGTAATTTTTAAAAAAAATTAATGTAAAATCAAATCTTTAAAACAGACAAACTAATCAAAATCTATGTCTAATTATATGAATCAAGATAAAATAACAAATACTTGAAAATGAACCAATCTGGAAATTCACCAAAACTGTGGTCCTGAGACTTGCAGCTGGGCAATTCTCCCGAGAAGATTCAGGAACCCAAGACCTTGCTGTTCTGAGGCTCATTTTAAATCTTCCATTTCCAATTGCAGGAGAGACGGTGGAGGTGGGCAGACATGGAGAAAGCCCACCAGCTCTGAGTGGCCTCTTTCTGAAAGGGATGCTAGCTGTTTTCTCCCATGTTCACCAGTCAGGTGTCAATCCACAGCACAAAAGAAGCTATGGAGAGAGTAGCAAACAGGACTGAGTTTCAGTAAAACTTCATGTTGTAGTAACAGGCAGAAGGGGCTGGTCATGTTTAATATATGCAAGGTCTGTGTTTAAAACCCACATCCAAAGCAAAGCAAAATAAAAAAGCAAAATAAGACAGAGGCTAGGTCTGGCACACACACTGTAGTTTGCAAATACCAGTCTGGTAGCTCTTTCTGGCTCTGAGTTCGGATCCTCACTTCTTAGTAATTAAATATGCTCTTACTAGATGCAGCCCATCCTTCAACTCAGCAACATTTTTGTCTGATTGGTATTTGTTGTTCGTTTGTTTGTTTGTTTGTAATTCTCCCTGTCCCAGAACTCAATATGTACTATAGACCAGGCTGGCCTCAAACTCATAGAGCTCTGCCTGCCTCTGCCTCCCAAGTGTTGGATTAAAGGCATACTCCACCATGCCCTGCTCAGTGATGTATCTTTAAATCCTGATTTTGATTACCCAGAATAGCAGCTGGGTTGTATGTATATTAATTGAATTTTTATAGCTTTTCTTTCTTTTGAGATAGGGTTTTGCTGTGTAGCCCAGGCTACCTCTCCCCACCCCCAGCTCATGATCCTCCTGCTGGGATTCTGGGCATGTATCACCATACCTAGAAGTTTCTGTGTTTTAAAGGTTTATTGGATGCATAGTCCCCTGAAGATGTGGCAAGAGGTGACCCACTCTACCCATCCCGAGGGAAGTCACACTAGTAAGTAGCCACGACAGCAATGGGTGTGGTGCTTGGCAAGACAGCCTTCTCAGTGGCCTGGAGCATAGCCTCTGTTGGCTTGGTCCTTAACTCTCTGGTGTCAGTTTCTTAGAGAATACTTGGCTTAGAGGTGGGGCAGAGGTATAGTGGAGGCTGTTGGCTGTCATTAGCGGTCCCTTGTTCAACATGGGCCTGTTGTCCAGCTATTTTACAGTCAACTCTAGCAATCTGTGGGCCTTAGCAATTAGTGATCTCAGGGTCCCCCATTTTACAAATTAGAAAAGAGAAGCCCAAGAAAGCACCCACGGAAGAGCTAGACTGAAGCTTGAGTTCTGCCTCTTCTCCTCCACATCCTCCCAGAGAACCAGCCTCACCAGTCCTTCCATGTCACATCCCCTGGGGGAGACTTTCACTAGCCTGGTGGTCAAAGGACAGATGGCTGGGGAAACTCATCAGGACCACCCAGCTTGTCATTGAAATGAACCAAGGATGTAAGATTTCTTGGTGCTTTATTGAATATTTGGCCCTTGGAAATTCATGTTGCAATTTAATTTCTGTTGTAATAGTACTGAAAGATGGGGCCTCTAAGTGGTTAGACCACGAGGATTCTGCCAATGTGGATGAATTTAAAAGCTTTTAAGACGTCTAGGAGCAGCTGGGCGGTGGTGGCGCACGCCTTTAATCCCAGTACTTGGGAGGCAGAGGCAGGCAGATTTCTGAGTTCGAGGCCAGCCTGGTCTACAGAGTGAGTTCCAGGACAGCCAGAACTACACAGAGAAACCCTGTCTCGAAAAACAAAAACAAACAAAAAAAAAGATATCTAGGAGCAAATTCCTTTTTATTCTTTCACACTTCTTCTTCCACATGAAGAGCAGTGTTATAGCCAAGGCATGCTGAAGGCAACATGTTAAAAACAGACACCAGGCTCTCCTCACACAGCAGATCCTGGTGCCTTGATCTTGGCCTTCCCAGCCTCCAAAACTCTGAGGGATAAACTGACTCTTGTACGCATTTTCCGGGCTCAGGTAGTCTTTCTTTTTTAAGATTTATTTTTACTTTAAGTGTATTAGTGTTTGCCTACATGTATATCTATGTACCACTTCCTGTCTCACTTCCAGAGAGGTCAAAAGAGGGCATCGATACTCTGTATCTGGAACTGGAGTTTCAGATGCTTGTGAGCCACAGTGATGATGCTGGGAATCCAACTCTCTGTAAGAGCAACAGTGCTCTAGACTGCTGAACCATCTCTCCAGTCCTCAGTGGTCCTCAACCACAGCACAGAACAAAAGCGCAAAGTGTGTGTGTGTGTGGTATGTTCTGTGTCTGTGGTATGTGTGTCTATAGTGTGTAGTGTAGTGTTCGTGGTGTGGTACCTATGTGTGGTGTGTGTATGATGTGTGTGTGGTCTGTGTGTGTGTAGTATATTGTGTGGTGTGTGTATAGTGTGTAGTGTGATATGGTGTGTGTGATATGTTTGTGTATGTGTGTGGTGTGTTGTCTGTATGTGTGGTGTAGTGTATATGTATGTGGTATATATAGTATGGTGTGTATAGTATGTGGTTTGTGCATGTGTGTGCATGTGTGCATTTTGTGTGTGCATCCATGTGTGTGTTCTGTGTGAGTGTATGTGTGGTGTGCGGTATGTGTATGTGTGTGATGTGTGGTCTGTGTATGTAGTATGTGGTGTGGTATGGGTGCGTGGTATTGTGTGTATGTGTGTGTGTTATGGTGTGTGTGGTGAATGTGTGTTACGGTATGGTGTATGTGGTGTGTATGGTGTGTGGTTTGTGTAGGTGTATGAGTGCCTGTATATGTGCATATGTGAGTGACTGAGTGCGTGTGTTGACATGAGTGCATGTGTGTTGTTTCTCAGAGGCTTGGTCCCAAGGCTAAAAGGACTTTACGTCAGCCATAAGCAAACTGAACTTCATGGGCTGCTCTGTGACTCACTTCCCTTAAGCCAGGTTAGCGTTTCCTTGTGAATAACCTTTGTTTGTGTGATTCTTTATGACATCATGTCTGGACTTAATGTGGGGGAAGGTGATACCAAATACATGCTATTTTCCCACACCATTTCTCCTATATAAACTGGTATCCAATTCTGACACTCTCTTCCTGGAGTTGCATTAGATTTCAGAAATTAAAGGGTTTACTTCTATGCAACATACCCCCACAAAGGCAGGGTCCCCAGATGACCTGCACTTCTGTCTACAAAATAGGGGATTCTAATGGCATCCTTCTCAGAGTGATCATCCATGAAAACAGAATGCAGGGAAGTCCATGGTCATGGCTTTATGACTGAGGGAGGGTGTGTGTCAGAACAGTCAAACAGATGTGTAAGGCGAGGTGTTTCTTCACCAACAGGGGACAGCCTTGGGTTTCATAATTAACGAGTCTTTACAGTTCAACCTTTGGTGCGTCTCTCCTCCCTGGAGGTCAGGAAGTGAGGCCAAGCATCTGCACCCTTTAACTAAGTGTTGGTTTTGCTGGCCACCAACTGCCATTGTGAAGATGTCTCAGAGTTTCACCTCATTGTTGTGAACTCCAAGGGGTCTGACAGCTTAGGAAGGAGCTTGTTATCATCAGGCAATCCCACTGGGTTGTGAGCTACATGCAAGGAAGCAGAGTCAAAGGGCAAACAGTTATTTGTGTTGGAGTAGGCTAAACTGTATGCTTTTCCAAGTGGCTAGGACCTTACAGATTAAAAGCCTAAAGCCACATTTCACTAGAGTCCTAGGCTGGAAGCCCAGCTCAGGGGAGGGTCTAAGCAGACCAGGCTGGGACATTTGCTCCAAATATGAAGTGGGAAAAGTTGTTGGTGAATAGGAACAGAATTGATTCCAGTATGTCAAGATCCATCATACGAGTCTTGTGACAGATAAGAAAATCCCTGCTACCCAGGGGTGGGGTTGTTTCAACTGTTGCTATAGATGTATGTCGATCGGACCTGGAACCCAAGATGACTGCATGAAAGAATAACTCTGAGAAAGGGCAAGTTAGAGAGACAAGACGGAGCTGAGGAAGAGTTGCAAGTTTGAGTCCAGCCAGGTTACACAGTGAGACTCAAAAACAAATGGCAGAGACGGCCCAGCAGTTAAGAGCACTTGCTGCTCTTGCAGAGGATAGGTGCTTGGATCCTAGCACCTACCTGTAACTCCAGTTCTTATCTGACAGCTCTGACCTCCTCAGACACATAGGCGCTGTGCACACGCCACACTCCCACATACACATAAGTAAACATTAAAGCAATGCCAAAGAAGGAATGTGGGGAGAAAACATAAAGGAGAAGGAAGGAGAGAAGAAAGGAAGGAAAGAGAGTCAAGGTTAATGAAGGTCAACAACTGGGCCTTTCTTCACCATTAGAATAATGACTGGAAACTTCCAGGCACTACACTGGTGATACAACTGTTGTAAAATATGGTAATTATGATTTCAGTCTTGATGAGAAAGGAACACCAGTCTGTTTAAATTAATTCCTTTTTTCTTCTTTCTTCCTTTTCTTTCTTTCTTCCTTTCTTCCTTCCTTTCTTCCTTTCTTTCTTTCTTTCTTTCTTTCTTCCTTTCTTCCTCCTTTCCTTCCTTCCTTTCTTTCTTTTTTCTTTTCTTTTGAAACAAGGTCAAACTATGAAGACCAGGTTGGCCTTGAACTCACAGAGATCTGCCTGCCTTTCTTGAGTGTTGGGACTAAATGTTGGGATTAAAGGCCAGCTGGGATTTGGTAGCCTGTTTAAATGAATGTCCCTTAAGTAATTGAGAGGTCTAAGTGTAGAGTCGTGCAGATATTCAACCCAAAGTTTAAAGTATCAAAGGAAAGAGATCTAAAATAAAGGCAGCGATGTCCAGCTTACACCTGCTCTTTTACATTAGCCATCACTAGGCCCAAGTGAAAAGTCCATGCTTCCAGCAGAGACAGCCTCTGAGGGCCTGGTACAGTCAACTCACCATCGAGGTGAGTTGTTTTTCCTACTTTCCAGATAACAGTCTTAACTGTGCTAGGCTCTTCCACATCCCTCTTTCTGACTGTGCAGGTCCACCTGCCACTCTCAGAACCCTGGGCTTCTCCTTGCTACCTGTGCCGTGCATGCCATCTGCGTGGAATGACCACTTGTGGGAAAAAATGCCGCAGCAGTGGTGTAGGAGACTTTCCACGGCTGGCCCCACATACAGGAGAAAGTCTAAGGTTCCAGAGGCTGGAGGCTTTGGTGACAACAGGCCCCAAAGACATGAGAATGTCCATAGTTCCAAAAGGGTTTTATTTTCATGGTGGATGGTGGATGGGTTTGGATGTACCACCCTGAAACTCAGGGCAGTCCTGAGTTAAATAGGGAGGGAGAAAGGGGGAGGGTCTGGAGAGGAATGCTTAATTTGCTCTGCCCTCTGGCCTTCATTAGTATGTAAATCTCTAGGGCCTGAGGCCTATGGTCATGCCCTCTACCTGTGCACTTTGGGAGGGGCTGTAATGGCCTAAGTTACTGAACAATGTAGGTCTATGGAGAGGAGTCTGCGTGTCAGGACTTTGGGTTCTGGGGATATGGCCTAATGCCTGCCATTTCTCACTGAGAGTCTCGGGGTTCCAGGCCCATGCCCAACCGTGAACCAGGATACCCTTACGCAGTCCCACAACCACTTTCTGTTATTGCCATCAAATGTCTTACTGCCTACCTCCCCAAGTGATCAAAATGAAGAAGATGAGAGTTGGAAGGAAGGAATCTATGATTCAGAGCTGTCCCTGAAGACCAGTGCCTCAAAACTCTGCCTTCAGGGAAGGAGGGGCGGGGCTCAGGGATGAGAGGGCTTTTGTGAGAAGGAAGAAGGGAAGGGAAAAGCAGGGAGAGGAATACACTCGTAACCACTGAACCATCTCTCTAGCCTGTTGTTTTTTTTCCTTCCTTCCTTTCTTTTTTTTTTTTTTTTTTTACTTTTTATTGGTTCATTGTGAATGTCACACCATGCACTCCAATCCCACTCATCTTCCCCTCCCACTGTACAGGCCCTCCACCCTTGTAATCTTCCTCTCAACAGAAGAAAAAAAATCTCATCATGGAAGCTGCAGTGTGTCACTCTGTGTCCCACAGTTTACTCTTTTGTGCACACTTCTTTGCTTGCAAATGTTCATTGCAATGAGTCATTGGTCTGGTACGAGGCCTCTGGCTTCTGCTACTTCATCAGTACTGGATCTTCACTGGGAGTCCTCTCAGGCATTGTTTCTGATTTTCAGTTGAAAGAAATAGCTTTACCCTTCACAGAAGTGTAACAAAGGTTGCAGCCTTTGCTAGTGATTCATCTCATTTCTGACCATCACAAGTTCTTCCCTGTGGAAGGCTCTGCCCTCCTCCCCTCTGATGGTCAAACCACATTCATGTCCCCAAGCCACGCCCCCAAGCCCTGCTCAAACGCCCCTTCCCCTACAGGGC
The DNA here is from genome assembly GCF_004785775.1 of Grammomys surdaster. Lineage (NCBI taxonomy): Eukaryota > Metazoa > Chordata > Mammalia > Rodentia > Muridae > Grammomys > Grammomys surdaster. The sequence goes on along the minus strand of NW_021604585.1, from coordinate 8,293,818 downwards.
CTTGCTCTGTGATCCAGGCAGAGAGGGGACACTGAGTTCTGTGAGAAGCCCAACGCGCCAAGTGGTTAGAGCAGCTTGTTTACGGCGCTGCTTTCCGGAGGACTTCTGGCATTCAATAGTTTATCTTTATCTCATGATAGGGTAGCTGACCTATCATGAACAGTAAATATTTGAACCTTGGTCTTCAGGAGGCAGAGGTCAACTTAATTAGACAGAAAACAGAACAGGACACAGAGGAAGATGGGAGGGGAGGCAGGCAGCCTCTGGACAGCCACCCTTGTCAGAAAGAACTATTTCTCACCTTTTGCTAGGCCTGCCTGCTGGCCTCTGTGTGACCAGATCATCCCCCAGTGTACGTACACACACACACATACACACACACACACACACAACTCTATTCGTAGACAAAACTCAAAACAGTGACTCTAAAAATAACTCCTTCTTCAAGGTCAGTGGAAGGCCATGGAAACATCATCCCCAGCATCTCCAGAACCAGAGGCAGACACTGGCTCAAAGAAGGGTGTGCTAAAAAATGTTAGCACGCCCTCCTGTGATTTTCATGGGTCTTAGACACTGCCATCCTGCTGGATCTTATAAAATATTTTTAAGTTTTATATTTTTATCGTTATAAAGACAAATGCTCCAAATTTTATTCATTTTTATATGTTTATTATTGTTATAAGGTCCTTTCCCATTGTGTTCCTGTGTGTATGTGTGCTATACATGTGTGTAGGTATAGTTCATGCCTGCCCAGATGTGGTGCCTTTGCATACACTCATAGAGACCAGAGATTACTTCAGGTATGTTACTCTGTTGCTAGACACTTTTTATTTTACATTTTGTTTTTGAGACAAGGTTTCTTCCTGAACTAGAAGCTTGCTGCTTTTGTAAGACAGGCTGGATAAGTTCCCTGAGAGCTGCCTGTCTCTGCTCCCCAGGGCTGGGTTAACGGTGCTGCCATGTGAGCCTTTATGTGGGGGCCGGAGACTGAACGTAGGTCCCTCACGAACAGCGAGCACCTCATCTGCTGAGGCTTCTCTCACACCCTGGTTTTAGGTTGTTTTTTGTTTTTTCAAGAAAGAGGCTCAAATTGCTCAGGCTAGCCTTGAACTCCTCACACTCATGCCTCTGCTATCCTAAGTGTTGAGATTGCAGGCTTGTGCCACTCACAGGGCTAATCAGTGCTGATGGTGGAATCCAAGCCTTCATGTATGGTAGACAGCTGAGCTTCACCTCAAGCTTATTATCTGTCTTTCTTTCTTTTTCCTTTTTCTTTGGCTTAAGTTTCCTATGTAGACCAGGCTGGCCTTAACCCTTGCCTTGGCCTCGGAGTGCTAGGGTTACAGGTGTGCAGCTCTTCTTCAATAATAGTGTGTGCAACCACATGTATGTGCCTCATGTGACGGCCAGAGGCTGACATCAGATATCTTTCTCAATCACCATTCATATTTCTTTTTGAAGTAAGGAGCTCTCTGATTTCACTAGACTGGATGGCCAGAAAACTTCAGAGACCCCCTGCCACTGCCTACCCAGGGCTGAGACTACAAATACACTCTGCTGTGCCTGGTCTTTCTTTCTTCCTTCCTTCCTTTCTTCCTTTCTTCCTTTCTTTCTTCCTTCCTTCCTTCCTTCCTTTCTTTCTTTCTTTCTTTCTTTCTTTCTTTCTTTCTTTCTTTCTT
>NW_021604585.1:8284771-8292129 GCF_004785775.1 Grammomys surdaster | reverse complement strand
CTTTCTTTCTTTCTTTCTTTCTTTCTTTCTTTCTTTCTTTCTTTCTTTCTTTCTTTCTTTCTGTCTTTCTGTCTTTCTGTCTTTCTGTCTTTCTTCCTTTCTTTTATTTTTTTTTGAGACAGGGTCTCTTTATGTAGTCCTGGATATGAGTGACTTTTACACGTGTTCCCAAGCCATACCCAGACACCAGGTTCTCAGCACAAAGGAGATTTATTACTCTAGAAGGGCAAGCAGTGGGGGGTGGGGGTGGGCGGAAGTGGTGGTAACAAAGGTAGCAGCAGCAGCAGCAGCAGCAGCAGCAGCAAGCACAAGCAAGAGAATCAAGAGAGTGAAACAGCCCCAGACCTTAGCACAATTGACTCCATGATGGAAGTACCATTCAGGCTGTAAAACTCAGCACGTAGACAGCAAGACTAAAACAAAGGCCTACTCCATCAAAGTCCATGTACTTCTGGGAAAGTCTCAAAATGTACTAACCTTGCTTTTTCAGCTTCTATAGTTCTTGTTAACTGAAGTATGTCAACCCAGAACATGGTTTTTGTGCTTAAAAGTTCACCCTGAGAAAGGCTCAGGGCTATACTTGAGATCCAGAACACCAGTGTCGTCTCTGGCCGACTAGTAAAGACTTTATATTGGTCTAAATCCATGTCTGAGCAGTCTTCTCTGGTGACTACCCCTCAACGAGAGCAAGAAGAGCAAGAGAGGTGTTTCTGCAGGAGTGGGGTATTTAAGGGAGCCAGAGTTGACAAGTCCTGACTGGACATAGTAGTCAAATAATATATTTTGATTTTTGGACCGTGGTGTTTTGTCTTAGGAATGATCAATGGCCAAATAAGAGAATAGACCTTGGGGGCAAGCTTTAAAAACAAAACGATTTTTAGCAGAAAGAGAAAGAGTTAAAAGTGCAGTCTTAGAGGCAGGCGGATTTCTGAGTTCGAGGCCAGCCTGGTCTACCAAGTGGGTTCCAGGCCAGCCAGGGCTATACAGAGAAACCCTGTCTCGAAAAACCAAAAAAAAAAAGTGCAGTCTTTGCCATGGTCAGTTCTGTGTTTGCCATGGTCTGGCTCATGTTTACCAGGCTTGGGCCTACTAGAGCCCTTCATACTCACCTTATTATTGGGTCACTAGATCTTGGATAAGTGGACGTCATTCTCTCTGGCTGCTTCCTACTGACCCTGGGACACAATGTGTTGGTTTTGTTTTGATTGATCATGTTAATTAGGTAAGCCAGAAAAGGCTTTTGATTGCTGAACTTCAATACTTTGCTAGCTGGACCTTGGTATAGGTTTGTTTGGTTGGTTGGTTTGTGTGTGTGTGTGTGTGTGTGTGTGTGTGTGTGTGCGCTATTTTATTGGGTTCTTATATCTACCACCCATCCAACCATTAGTCCTTCCAATCCCCCAATAATAGGTAGAAGAGAAAGAAGATTAGAGAGGAAAGGAGACATAGATCTCTTTAAACTTCTTCCTGCTGATTAGGGGGCATCGAGTTCTGTGAGTCTACTCTTAGTTGTCAGACTATCTCTAACCAGCAACTGGCGACCGGCGACCGGCAACCAGCAATAGCAAAAGAAGCAAAACAGCAAACACAGCAGAAGGGACCAGCAGCAGAGGGGACAGTAGCTCATACATTTATACCCTTTCAAGAGTCCCCAGAATTCGAAACGTAAACTATCTGCAACTGGCAAAAATCACACCCCTCCTAGGGCATGAGACAAATCATAGTTAGCAGCTGTGGACAGTCTTACCTGGGAGTAAAACAAAAACATATTCACATAACATAACTGGGTTTTTAAAGAAACCAAAATTCTCACTACACCTTGGTGGTTGGGGAGGAAGTGGCCAAATAAGGAAATAAACCTTATTTGCCATGGTCAGGCCTGTTTCCTGTGTTCCAGCCTGTGCTTGCCATGCTTGGGCTTGCTAGAAACCTTCATTCTGGATATATGGTTTTGGTGAGCCATCTCTCCAACCCTTTCCTAATAATTTTAAAAAGATATTATAAATAAAATATTTTCAAAGAGTTAGGTGGTGGTGGTGGTACATGCCTTTAATCCCAGAACTTTGGAGGCAGAGGCAGGTAGTAGATCTCTGAGTTCAAGGCCAGCCTGGTCTACAGGGCAAGTTCCAGGACAGCCAAGGTGACACAGAGAAATCCTGTCTCAAAAAAAAAAAATCTTCATAGATAAAATATTTCAAAACATGCCTATGTTCATCAAAGAAACAGAATTAACAATATGGAGATACATATGTCTCATGAGTATATGGAGATTCAGAAATCCTGAGATCTGCCTTTGGCAAGCCAGTGACTCTAGAGAGTCATTTTGTAAACCAGTCAGAGACTAAAGTCAAAAGCAGAAGACAAATGTCTCAGGGGAGACTGTGTATACCTTATTCTACCTTATTCTTTTTTTCAGGCTGCCAACAGATTTGACAAGACCTACCCACAATTCACTTTGTCAGTGTACTGATTCAGACATTAATCTCATTCAGAAACACTCTCATAGATAGCCTGAATGATATTTGACAAAGTATCTGGATAACTAAGTGAGGTTCTCATTGGATCATCACAGAGCTCTGGACACTGTCTGTCCTGAGCCTGTTGGAGAAGCTGTCCCTGGGTATGTGTAAGTGGAAAGGACATAGGTCCTTTCTGCAGAGTCACCTCTTTGTATATGTGGGACCCACAGAAGATGTGACTGGTACACAGTGTCACCTGGTTCTGTAGTTTGGGTGTTGGATGTTCACTAGCAGCCCATGCAGTAAAGGCTAGGTCACCAGGATGGCAGCGTAGGGCAGTGCTAGCACCTAGAGAGTTGTCTTTAGGACACAAGAGAAGGGACTCCTCTTCTCGTCTTCCCTTTTGTCTTTCCTTCAGTGATGGCAATCTACTCTACATGGTGTGCAACCTTCTTGCTACACTGCATTGACTCAACAGGGCTCAAAGCCATGGGAGCTAATGGATCACAGGCTACTCTTCAAAAGACTTTAGTTTTCTTTCTCTCCTCTCCTCTCCTCTTCTCTCTCTCTCTCTCTCTCTCTCTCTCTCTCTCTCTCTCTCTGTCTTCATTTGTTTTGTTTTTATTTAAAGTGTGTGAGAGGCAGACAGACAGACAGACAGAGACAGAGAGCAAGAGCAAGTCAGTGTGTGTGTGTGTGTGTGTGTGTGTGTGTGTGTGTAGAAATTTTGAGAGTCAGTTCTCCTGTTCCATGTGGATTCCTGGGATCAAACTCAAGTTTGATCAAGCATTCTTACCTACTGAGCCAACTCACCCATTTGTGTTTTGGTGATAGAGGATAAGAACTCTAAGCAGTTCTGTAGCTCTGGCTGATCTGAAACTCATTATGTAGCCCAAAGCTATGGCAATCCTCATTCCTCACCTTCCCTAATGCAAGGGTTTCTGGCATATGCTACCACACCCAGGTGAACCTTTTCTTGTATACACATGGTGCACATACATATACATGCAGGCAAAACACACAGACACACAGAGACACACACACAGATACACGCACACACAGACACACAGACACATACACAGACACACGCACACACATATATATACACATATACATCTCTCACACATATACATCATATATATATATATCAATATATATATATATATGTCAATATATATATATATATACACACACACACACACATACATCTGAATCTCTCACACACATGTACATCATACACACACACACACACACACACACACACATGGTAGTTGTTGTTTAAGATAGGGTTTTTCTGTGTAGCCTTGGCTGTCCTGGAACTTGCTCTGTAGACCAGGCTGGCCTCAAACTCACAGACATACACCCACCTCTGCCTCCTGAGTGCTGGGATTAAAGGTGTGTGCCATCACAGCCCAACCATATAAAACAAATTTAAAGGGCCAGATGTGTAACTGGCATCTGTAACCTCAGCACTCCTGTGGTGAGATGGGAGGAGATGGAGATGGGAGAACTGTCTAGAAGCTTGTGGACCAGCTAATCTATAGTACACATGACAACAACAGAAACAAGAAATCCCTTGCCTCAATAAGGTAGAAGGTGAGGACAGGTTCCTGAAAGCTGATCCCTGACCGCCACAGAAGAGGATGGCACATGTGTACAATCACACAGTAAAGTAACAGACATAAAATTGCCCACCTAGAGGTGGACACATCTGGAGCCTCAATGGCTCAGAGACTGACACAGTAGAATCACTTGTGTTCAAGAGTTTGATTTCAGTCTGGGCAACATAGTGAGAGTTTGTGTCTTAAAAACATCTTTAAAAGTAGTCAATTACTTAAAATGCTTATGTAAGTTTTGCATTCTAATTCATATTATATTCAGATTCGTTTTCTTCGAATGGAAGTTGATGCTTCTCTTTCATCCTGTAGCTTCAATGTTCTGGGAAAATGGATTTGAAACAAGGCAAGTTCTAAGGTTCTTTGTGAGGAGCTAGTGACACCTCAAGTGTTAGGATTGATGTCTGCTATCTTTCTGCTTCATCCTGCCCATCAGCCAGGCAGATGGGTAGGAGAGGAACCCATGTGCTCAGTGTGCAGGCTAAAGGCAAGTAGAACCAGAGGCACTTCCCCTGCATAGTACTGTCGCGGCCTATCTCGGGGAAAGGTGAGCGGATGGAATTTCAAAGCTGAGTTTTAGTGTCTTACCCACCTGAGCATTTGAATTATACTGGAATCTATGAGCCTAAGGCATATATATGTTCCAGGCAACTTTCTATCCACATCAGGGTGGTCTTATCTTGGAGAACACACACATGTACACAGCTTCAAACAAATCTGATCACCCGTCACTTATTTTTAGTTCTCTGGGTATGCGCTAATCATTAGCAACAAAATAGAGAACATGCAGATGCTTCCCGCCATTCCTCAGTTAATAAGTCACAGCTGAAAGCTGCTGGGACAATGCGTTCTGATGGTCCTTACTGGGGAAGATGTCCCACCTCCCCAGCAGCAGGAGAGATTCGGTTGGATTAGTTTCTTAGACACTCTCTGCAGGTGTATCCTGAGGGAAGCTGTGAGTCAGAGTAAAATGAGTCAAGGCATGTAGATTCAGAAGTGTGTGTGTGTGTGTGTGTGTGTGTGTGTGTGTGTGTGTGTGTGTGTGTTAGTGGTGTATAAAAAAGATGGGGAACCACCCGGTTATGGAGTTTTGTTGTTGCTGGGGTTTTTTGGTTGGTTGGTTGGTTGGTTGGTTGGTTGGTTGGTTGGTTGGTTTTGAGAGACGGGCTCCCTGTATAACCAAGGCTGACCTCAGACTCACAATCCTCCTGCCTCGTCCTTCCAAGGGCTAGAACTACCAATGTATGTTAATATATCTGGTTTCTAATTATAAGCTGGGTTTTCCTGGTGGTCGTGGTTGGTTGGTTAGTTTGAGACAGAGTCTCATATGTCACCTCAGCTGGCCTGGAACTCACAGTGTGGATCGAGCTGGACTCAAACCCACAGCCCCTACCTGCCTCTGTCTCTCAAGTTAGGTGGGAGTTTTGAACCAGAAGGGTTTGGTCCTGAGAGTGTCTGCTTCTAGAAGACTCATGGGAATCCAGGGTTTTGTTTTATTTATGCCAAGAATCTACTTCTCTTTTTAGTTGAAAGACTTGAATTTTCCCCTTGTTTAAGCCTGTTTGAGTTGGATTTCAATCACTTACTACTGAAAGAGGCCCAAAGGAGCTACAGACAACTCTAGTGAAAGGACCTGGGCTGGAAGTCAGGAGACCCAGCCATCCTTACTCTGCAAATACCTAGGCTTTTCACTTTGGGAGAGTTGTATCTTCTCCCTGGCTCAGTTCCCCATTTATAGACAGAGTTTTAAATTTCATAGATCAGATTGAGTTATCATGATCATCACAAATAACCAGAACACCAACAATTCTCACCCATAGTTTACAAAAAGAAAGGATATCTGTTCTCGGTGACCTATTTGTTTTGACACAAGTATCACTACATTGCCCAGGCTGGTCTTGAACTCTTGCATGAGCCTCTTGAAGAGCTGAAATTATAAACACATGCTACTGGACCAGGCAAAAGAGGGGATGTTTTGACGCCAAAAATATAAAGAACAAAATTTAAAAACTGGATAATGAGATAATTTTATATATAAGAAATAGTGAGCCGGGCAGTGGTGGTGCACGCCTTTAATCCCAGCACTTGGGAGGCAGAGGCAGGCAGATTTCTGAGTTCGAGGCCAGCCTGGTCTACAGAGTGAGTTCCAGGACAGCCAGGGCTACACAGAGAAACCCTGTCTCGAAAAACCAAAAAAATATATATATATGCACACGTTTGTAATCCCTGCAACTCAAAAGGCAGGAGAACTTTGATTTGAGAATACCTAGTACTGTGTAGTACTGTGTAGTACAAAACAATGACAACCAAGCCAGACATGATGTCTAGACTCATGATCACAGCACCTAGGAGATTGAGACAAGAAGAACCCAAGCTCTGTCAAGTCTGGCCTTGCCTGGTCACACAGTAAGCTCCAGGCCAGTCAGAGCCACAGAGTAAGACACTGTGGCAGAACAAACAAGGAGTTGGGCGACAGCTCACTGGGCTGGACATGTACGAGGGCCGAGTTCAAGTCTGCAGAGCCCACAAAACAAACAAACAAACAACAAACAAGTGTAGTCACTTGTACCTATAACCCCAGCACTGAGGAAACCTAGAGACAGAAGGTCTGCTGGGTCATTATCAATGCCAGTCTAGCTCCAGATTCTGTGAGGGACCCTATCTCAAAGGGATATGGTGGAGAGAGAGAGAGAGAGAGAGAGAGAGAGAGAGAGAGAGAGAGAGAGTCCTCTGACTTCCACATAAGTGTTGGCACTCAGGTTCACATACACACTTACACACACACACACACACACACACACACACACACACACACACAAAACATATAAAAAGGAAAAGGAAAAAGCACCAGGCAAATATATTTTATAAGAAGACAACTCAGTGACATTACCTCTTTGCCCAAAATGAACGAATGTCACCACAGACTGGCCCTGCTCTGATGTCTGGCACTTAGAAACATACACCTCAAGAATGCCCAGGTCTATGTTCATGCTTTACCATAGTCCAGTTAATTGTTCACCTCTGCCTCTCTGTTAGCTTCTGACTGTCATCAGCCCATCCTGGACCCATCCAGTTTGCCCTGGACTTTCCACATTCTGAAGATGCCAGAGAAAAATATAAGCGTGAGGTTAGGTTGACGTCAAGCCTTCTTACCCCAGATCCTGTAACCTACAGCCAGCTTTGGGATTGATGATTGACCCTGTCCCCTTGTGGTCTTAAGAGTTCAACAGCTGGGCAGTGGTGGCACATGCCTTTAATCCCAGCATTCAGGAGGCAGAGGCAG
>NW_021604585.1:8283805-8284671 GCF_004785775.1 Grammomys surdaster | reverse complement strand
GCTTGAACTCTCTGTGACCCTCCCAAAGCTTCCAGAGAACTGATTACTATTTCCGGAGGATAGAACTGACCTGCTCAAGGTCACATGGTTGACATCCCAAGTGAGGTCTTCCTGACTTTTAAGCCCCAGTCTTCACCCTGTAAAGAAAGAAGGGATTTATGTCCCCTTTTGATGTCCTGCTGAGGCAGGAGGATTGTGAGTTTGAGGCCATCCTTCTCTGAGAAGGAAGTCATGAGCTCAAACCATCCAGGAGTTGAAACCTGCTTCCAGCTCTAATTCACAGCTTCCTGGTCCCTGCCTTCCAGGCCTAGTCTGTCATGTCTCTTGTTCTAGAAGCTGACCCGCTAACAAGCACTGGAAAAGGAGGGAGGCTGGGGCAGATTAGGAATGAAGGAGACAAAAGATTTGTCTCCTGACTGGAGCATTCTGTCCCAAGTCCCAGTGCCAAGATGGCTCAAAGAGGCCTTTGGTAAGGAGCTTGGGAGAGTTGAAAGCTGGCCTGGGTGGGAGGGTGCTGGCCTGGGAGCCTGGACTCTGAGAGCAGAAGGCCCTAAGCGGGAAATCAGTGTTTTGGTATTATCTCTCAGACCTGACTCTGGGCTCCCCAGGCTTACTCATACTCCATTTCCTCAGTCTATAAAATCTGGTGTTAGGAGATAGTTGGCAAGGATGGCAAGATAATGAATCCCTTGACTTTGGTATCAGAAGGATGCTGAAGACAAGATAGCCCGGTCCTCATGCCCATTTCTCTGTAACCTCTCCCACCAGTCCTCCCACCTTGGAAACAGCACTGCCTAGTCCTCCTCCTCCTCTTCCTCCTCCTCCTCCTTCTCTCCTCCTCTTTCTCTCTTCTTTCTCTCCTCTTT
>NW_021604585.1:8270034-8283705 GCF_004785775.1 Grammomys surdaster | reverse complement strand
CTCCTCCTCCTCCTCCTCCTCCTCCTCCTCCTCCTCCTCTTTCTCTTCTCCCCACCTGTGGGGAAGTCCTTAGGTGAATTTCTGAGTATGTCTCAAGTCTCTTTCTCTCTTCCTCCTCCACAGCAAGTACGAGGCAGTGCGCCCTTTCCCAAGGCCTTCTGGCCTCTAAGTCTGTTCCTCCTTGTCTGCTCTCAGACCTGAAGCCACAGGGACAATTCAAAACTGATCGTGTCATTTCCCTAAACCCTCCAATAACTTCCCACTTGACTCAGATGTAAATAAAAATCACACTATGCATGGTGGTACACCTATACCTGCAATCCCAGCACTTTCCAGCACTTGGAGGTAGCGGTGGGCCATCTAGGCTAGCCTTTGATGATCCTGTCCTAAAAGAAGAGAAGAGAGGAGGAGAAGGGAGGGGAGGGGAGGGGAGGGGAGGGGACGGAAGGGGAGGGGAGGGGAGGGGAAGAAGCCTTAGCTTGGTCACCTGCTCTGGACCCTGGCCAGCCCTCCATCCATCTCATACCAAAAGCCTTGTCCCTTGCTCCCTGAATTATAATCATAAAGAGCTCAGGGTCCCCAAGTATAACAACTCTTTCTACTTCAGGTCTTTTTAATCTGTTGTTTTTCAACCTAACAGTCGCCCAAACTCTGCCCCAGAGGCCTTCACTGGCCAACACCTAAAGCTGGATCCCACTCGCTTCCCATCAAACACTTGCTTCCTTCTTTCTGAACCCCATTTCAATTTGGCTGCTTGTTGATTTTTTTTTTTTACCTCCTCTGTGATCTGAAATTTTCATGTGTTGATCTGTTCAGAGCTGTAGCTTCCCAGCACACACACACACACACACACACACACACACACAGGCCTCCGGGTTAGGAATCGTCTCTGTACTCCTCCCCATCGCCCTCTGCCTCCAGAAGGCTGGTCACTGAGAGGAAGGGGGGAAGGTGCTGAACTGGGTAGTTTCTATCCCTGCCTTGCAAGACTGAAGGTGGCAACTGGAGAGTGAATGTTAGCTGCTGAGTGGAGACTGGGAACAATGACAACTCTCAAGTCCCCACTCTGATGTCCCCAAAGGCACTTCCCTTAGCTGGATCTCCCTTATAGAAGTGGGGCTCCATTTGACAAGCCATGGAGGGTTTCCAAGATTGTGTACCCAGAGGGAGCTTCAGTGAGGACCACCAGGAAAAGGTAGGAGCCTGTATCTCTGAAACAGGAATTGTTGTTTCCAAAGAAGCCTGCTTATCTGCCTCAGGGCCACAGCGCATCAAGAAAGAAACTTTGGACATATTGCTGAGTTAGGACCGGCTACCACTATGTCCCTTACTGACTCCTGGTAGACAGCAGACTTTACTCTCACACAGGTACCAATCTGCCTTGCTTTCTGGGCATTGGCCCAGCCTTCTTGGGGGATGTGACAATCCCCAGGTCCTGGCAAGAAGTCTTAAGACTCTGGGCAAGAATGGATCTATAGGTTCCAGGAAGAAAACTTCTGTGGGAAGCAGAGCTGTGGTGGCACGGCTGGGCCTTAGGGAGCAGTGTACAGGAAAGGGAGCCCTCTGGGAGCCAGAGAGGCTCGGAAGAGCGTTAGGGACAGGCCATCAGCTCTGTCTCCCTCCCTTACAAAGGAAGACTCAGCAGCCTCCTTAATAGGCAGCCTGCTAAGACTTCTTTAATAATTTGTTTGTTACCCCATATACTGTGCAACCTGTGCAACCAACAAACTAACCTAAAGAAAAGACACCCTCCCTGCCTCCCCCACCCCCTCCACCCCTTGTGGTGCCTCGAGGCTAGGATTACAGTCCAGTGATGCTAATACAATGTCATCCAGACCTTGAATAGCAATGACTTCTAGTCACTTGAAGCCTGGGGTCCCTAGGAGATAAACCGGAAGGATGACTTGCAAATAGAAATGCCTTGAAGCAAGAATTCCACAGAGTCTCTGTAGGTGTTTGGTTAATTATTCAAATGACATACCTGGGCTTTTGACAAAAAACAAACAAACAAACAAACACAAACCGTTTATGACTTCCTTACCTAAGGCTCAGGGAACATTGAAGAAGAGGGGGCAGAAAGAATGTAAGGCCAGGGGATCTGGGAGTTTGCTAGGGGGCTGTGTCTCCTAGGACTATCAGAAGCTACACTCAGCAAGTTTCACCAACAAGGCGTCCTGAGCAAGAGTTGAACAAGGACAACACCCACAGACATGCCAAAACAGATAGAGGAAGGACCATGAGACCTCTGCCCTACACAAAGAACTACAGACAACTAAGGAAAGCTGAGCCTGGGAGAAATAGTCTTCCCCAAGAAGGAGCACACCAATTGGTTATTTAGTGTCAAATAGCCAATCTTGAAAACACACATAACTCTATACAGAGAAGTTTATATTTCGGAGTATGTGTGTGTGTGTATATACATATATGCACGTGACAACAATTATTGAAAAAAGAGGCCATGAATTTCAAGAACAAGGAAGGGTATATGGGAAGTTTGGAGGGAAGAAAGGGAAAGGGGAAATGTTTAATTATATGACCATTCTGAGTTTTGAGAGGGCTTGTAGAACTAAATACAAGATTATGACTATGCAGTGACTGCGGCCATTGTACCCTGTTATGGGCATCTCATGGAGGGGTTGCCATTGCCTCAGAGTCTGGAGTTTTCTCTGCATCCCTACTATCCATCTTTTTATTCCATGCCTGTTGCTTGAATCTTCAGTCCTCCAAAAGCTCTCTTGTCTTATCTGTGCTCTGTGTAGAGTTGAGTGTTCTGCAGTGTGAACGCAGTAATGAATCATCTGGTCTGATTATAAAAAGAATGTTCCCGGGCCCTCTTCAAAGATTCTGACCAATGAGTCTCAGAGGCTCTGCATCTTTATTCCGAGAGCATCCCAGTGATTCTGAGCTATCTACCCAGTCCCACCGCCTTTATTTTTGAGACAGAGTTCTAAGGCTGGCCTACAACTCTTCATCCTCCTGCCTCAAACTCCACCATGAGGAATCGTTGTGCAAACAACTAGTTTCTGAGTTATTTTTTTTTTTACCTTAAGTAATATTATAATGAGCACTGCAGAAGTGACCCCAGGGATCGCATCTTAGTTATATCTGTGGAAGTAAGATTGTGGAATCAAAAGATAGAAACAGTTTTTAAAGGTTTTGTCATATTAGCATCAGGAAGTCTGTACTACTGAATATAAAATTTTATCACTTAAATGGATTTTGCTTTGTTTTCAAACAGAATCTTGAGTAGTTTAGGCTGGCCCTGAACTCCTGATCCTCTGCCTCCACATCTCGACTGCTGGGATTATAGACATATGCCACTATGCTTGGCTAAAGTTGATTTCTGTTTTCTTTTCTTTGAAACAGAGCGTCTCATGTATTGCCTCCTGGCTTTGAACTTACTATGTAGCCAAGGCTGGGCTTTAACTCCTGATCACCCTGCTTCTACCCACAAATACCAAGATAACAGTCACATACCACCACACTGAACCTTAAATTGCTTTCTTCCAGAGGTTGTTTCATTGAGACAACATCTTGCTATGTAGACCAAGTTGGTGTCAAACTCACAGAGATCTACATCCCTCTGCTTCCCAAGTGCTGGGATTAAAGATGTGCTACACCAGACTGGCCTTAAATTGATTTTATCACATCATAAGAAGTTAATTAAAAAGGGAGAATTAAGAGTTGTAGGCTAGCCTGGGATGCATAGTAAAACTGTCTCAAAAATACGGGCTTGGGGATGAAATTGGGGAGATGGTTCAGAAACTTTGGTGTCCCAACTTTAATTTTAGCCTCAGAATTGAGAGGCAAGCTCCCCTAGAACGTGCTAGCTAACAAGATTAGTCATATTGGAATAGAATAAAATGGAGAAAGAATTGAAGATGACCCTCCCATATCAACATTGTGCCTCCAAATGCATCACACACAGACACACACAGACACACACAGACGACACACACACACACACAAGAAAAGAAAAAGAAGGAAAAAACCACAGAAGAGACGTTTAGACTTCACGATGCACAGTGCGTCTGCTCACTTTTCTATTTATACGTGTGTGCGGACTCTTCATTTGATTCTTATCAGAAAGGATCAGGATTCTGGCTTTTTTTTTTTTTTTAAGCTCGGGGCAGTTCTTCAGTTATTTTGGGCAGAGCGCTTTATTTGCTCCACGAGTCTCTCCCCCATCTGTGGCTTTCACTTCCCTGTTTGCTTTATTGCATTTGGTGGTACAAACGGCTTTTAAGAACAGATTTAGATCCATCCCTCCTGTCTCTGATGTCTGTTGCAGGGAGAGTTAAAATGTTTTCTCCCATCACAGCTGAAAGTTGTCTGCACTTCCATTTCTTTCTCTGGCTTTTTATGGCCCATTTGGAGTATACTGTGATGCATGATATGAAAAATACGGCTGGAAGCGGATCCTGGACCTCATTGACACCCCACTGCTTTCCTGCAGAGTGGCTCTTTCTTGCAGCATTGTGTGGGTGCTTCTTTGCCTTCAACCACGTCGTTAAATAATGTATCTGTCTTAACAGAGTCTGCACTGGTCCCTAACTTCTCTTTGTTTTTGCATCAAGGCCTCACTGTGTATCAGTGGCCAGCCTCAAACTTACGACTCCATCTGTGTCTGCCTCCCAAGTGTGAGATTAAAGGCGTGTGTCTCTATACTCGACTGTCTTTTCTTATTTTGTCCTGGTATGTGCTGAGCTGGACACGGTGGCACATGCCTGTGATCCAGCACTGACAGGCCTGATGGGAGGGACTATAAGTTCCTGCCAAGATGGGTTAAATTATGAGGCCCTGTCTCAAACAAACAAGCCAACAACAACTTTTAAAAACTTTGCCCATTCAGACTCCAAAGGAATTTTAACAATTATATAAGTTATATAATACATCTCATTCTGTCCTTTTCTCCCCATGTTAGTCTTATTATTCAACTTCACAATCAGACTTAGAGGAGCTGAAGAGATGGCTCAGTAGTTTAAAGCAGGGACTACTCTTACACAGGAATAGTTTGCTTCCCAGTACTTATGCAGGTAGCTCACAACTACTGGCAACTCTTAGATACAGGGAACCCATGGCTATGGTCCTCAAGGACACTTGTCTGTACTCATGTGTCACATATACACATAATTTAAAAAAAAAATATTTTTAAAAATCAGAAACACTGGTGGTGGCGGCACAGAATCCCAGCACTCAGGTGGCAGAGGCAAGTGGATCTCTGTGAGTTCAAGGCCAGCCTGGTCTACAGAGATAGTTGTTCTAGGCCAGCCAGGTCTACAGAGATAGTTCTAGGACAGCCAGGGCTATACAAAGAAACTCTGTCTCAAGAACAAAACAAAAACCAGAATGAAGATCCATCCCTTGGTCAATCAGGTTTTTCTTTACTCTTCATACTTAATTTTTTTCTTTGAATAAATATATTTTACTCCAAAGCAAACTCTTTCCCAACTACATACTTGATTTTCTGAGTTGTTGTTTGAGCAAGCTCGCTCTCTCCCTTTCTGTTCCTTTCCCTTATACCACTCCTATTCTTGTGCTTACTAAAATAAAAGCTTTTTGACCCAAAAGCCATGCAGCTAAAATGATACACTTCCATTCTCCTGACCCAGCAGATGTCATTTCTTGGCATCAGCCAGCAGCTGTCTTGGAACTGTTCTGAGGACACTTACAACTGCCTTTCTCTCTTTTCATTTCCCTCCCTGTAAATGGACAGACTTATCTTTGAACTGTCTTCCTGGATTGAAATATTACTCATTTTCAAAATGACTCAATGTTCCAGAAGTGTCACCCCTATTTAACGTATGGAGAAGGAGGAGACAGCATACGAAGCTGAGTGGTGCCTCCTCAACATTCATGCCTTCCAGAATGTGACTGACTTCACATGGGGCCTTTGTATGCAGAATCAGTTAAAATGAGGTCACACATGGGTTAGGATGAGCCCCACGTCCAGTGACTAATGTCTTTATAAAAACCACATAGAGAAGCCATGTCGTGAATGAGGGAGAGAGTGGAGGAATGTGTCTGCAAACCAAGACATTTGGACATTGCCAACATCCCCCAGAAGCTAAGAGAGAGACTTGGGACAGGTTCCCTCCAACCCTCCAAAGGACCTTTGGACACCGAGTTCAGACTTGCGGCTTCTTCAGTGTGAGAGTACACACTCCGCTCACTTGTGAGGCCAGCTGTATGGCTCCAGTCCACCCTCAGCTCCCATTTTCCTGGGCCTCTCCACTGCTTGCGTTTCATCCTTAGATCTGCTGAGACCGAGGAGGCGTGGTACTTTAAGCCTGCCCCAGCTGAGACAGAGGGGTGTTCTTGAAATCCTGCCCCGAGCAGAATATGAGCAGTCTCCTCTGGAATGCAAACATCAAGGAAGGACAAAATTTCTCCTGTTTCCTGACCAACTGTCAATCTGTCTTTGTAGCAGGACTATTTATGGGACACTCTGGTTTTAAGCACCCAAGACTCTGTCATCAAGGGATTCAGTGGGGCATAACTTAAAAGTTTCTGACCACCAGGCTTTGAATCTTGACTCCATCATCTTCTAGAGACCTAATTCTGGACAAGTCACTGGACATTTTGAAACCCTATCTGTAAATGGAGACAATCATTTACGCCCCAGCGTGTCTTACGGAGTTGATGCTAGGATCCATGAGATGATTTATGGAAAGGCATTGTTTAAACTGTGAATCTCTGGGTCGGTGTTACCAATCACTAGGGGTTATCCATGGAGCAGGAGGGGCCGAGTGAAGGATTGAAAGGGCTCATACTTCTCACTCTGTATCTTTCTTGTTTTGTATATCAGCTCTGCGTCTTTTGTGTGCTTACGATGTATTTTATTATTTTAACTATGTATCTGGGGGTGGTATGTACACATGACTTCAGGTGCCCTCAAAGGCTGCCGAACACATTGGATCCCCTGGAGCTGGAGTTACAGGGAGTCATGAGATGCCCAGCTTGGGTGCTGGCAACTGAACTCAGGTCCTGTTACAAAGCAGTTCCAGTCCCACACTCTCAAGCCACTTCTCCAGTCGCTAGTATCTTATTTTTATCTTCTGAGTTCTGGGGATCAAATTCAGGGCTTCCCATGTGATAGAGACATACCCTGCTACTAAACCACACCCCAGCCCAGCTCCATGTCTTCAATGAAATGAAATGTTGAAGATACTTTTAAAGATTTTTTTTTGGGGGGGGAGGGTTTCGAGACAGGGTTTCTCTGTGTAGCCCTGGCTGTCCTGGAACTCACTCTGTAGACCAGGCTGGCCTCGAACTCAGAAATCTGCCTGCCTCTGCCTCCCAAGTGCTGGGATTAAAGGTGTGCGCCACCACCGCCCGGCGATACTTTTAAAGATTTTTAAATGAAAAGAGTGTGTGTATGGGAGTATGTTTGTGTGAGAGTGTGTGGTGTGTGTGTGTGTGTGTGTGTGTGTGTGTGTGTGACCAGAAGAAGCCAAAAGAGGTTGTCAGATACCCTAGAACTGGCGTTCCGGGTGTTTGTAAGCTTCCTGGTGTGGATCCACTGGACGAATAGCAGGCAAGTGCTCTTAAACACTGAGTCATCTCTCTAGCCCCTGAAAATATTTTAGGGGCTAGGGATTTAATTCAGTTGGTAGAGTGCTTGCTTAGAATGCACAAAGTCTTCCCCAAAACCACACAGACTGGGCATGGTGACACATGCCTGTAATCCTAGCTAGCACTGAGGAGATGGAGGCAGGAGGATTATCTCCAGTTTGAGGCAGCTTGGTACACATGAAACCCTGTCTTTTAAAAATTGGTTTTTTAAAAACATTTACTGAAGAAGTGAAAGCAAATAAAATTCTCTGTCCTTGTTCCAGGCTCCAGGTATACTGAATGATAAAACACACAGGGCCTGCTGTTGGTTGCTGGCGGCATGCGGCACCTCTTACATGGGTGTTAGATATAACCATCACTGATATTAATGGAAAATGTTGCTTCTAGTTCAGCCTCAGCCCGATGGAGTTTGAACAAGTTATTTTATCCCTGTGGGTTCTACTTCACATAAAATGTAATGATACATCTTAAACCTTAATATTTCTTCCAATGGTGTGATCCTAGCATCCCTTTGACTCCCAGGAGGTAACTCCATTTGCCATAAAGACTAAGATCACCAGATGAGGGATGGAGAGTTGGCTCAGTGGTTAAAACCAATTGTTGTTCTTACTGACGGACCTAGGTTCAGTTCCCAGCACCCACATGGCTGCTCACAACCCTCTGTAACTCTAAGCACCAGTGGTATGCATACATACATTCAGCCAAAACTTACTTCCATAAAATCATAAGATAAACATCTTATTAAAAGGTTTTTGTTGCTGTTGTTGTTTTGTTTTTTTAGATCATTACTTGAGGAGGCTGGCTGCCCAGAGAATATGAGGTGGCCAGCTCATGTCACAGGCAGCAAAGGGAGGGGATGCAAGAATTCATCCACAGGCACAGAATGACAAATACCTAATACTCAACACTTAAGGAAGGACAGGACAGGCCTCAAGCCCCCAGGGTAGAAGGGCAGGACTGAGTTGAGTAAACTGGTCTCTATCCCTGACTTAGTACAAAGGTGGAAGGAGATCGTGAGGTAGATTAAAATGCAGTTGTCTGTAAAGGCAGGGTACATACTGCTTAGAAGCCAGGAGGCAGGCTTTGACTCCCAGGAGGTAACTCCACTTGCCATAAAGACTAACACTAAGATCATCAGATGAGGGATGGAGAGTTGGCTTCCTGGAAGTCAGGCTGAGTTTGAACCTAGTCCCTTCCATCAGCACCTATGTGACCTTAGTTACTGCACTCCAGCCTCGGTTACGCAACAAATCACAGCAATAGCACCCTCTAGAGGATAGCTGGAAGATTACATATGTGCAAGCACTACCAATCACATAAGGAGCATGTGTGGGTTTTGTGGTTGTCCCAACACAGAGAAGGAAACATGGCATAACCAGCGTCCTGTGTGTGCATGCATGTTACAGGCTATGTCTGTGTGCATGCATGTTACAGGCTATGTCTTGAGCCTGTAACAGACCACACAATCAGAATGTATGTTTCCATATAAGGGAGATAAAGGAGCTAAAATGCATTGGGGAACTAACAAAAAGTATAAAAGCTACGCTTTGCCACACTTGGGACTATGATCTTAAGAGCAAAGTGCAGCTTTGGGTTTGGTGCACTGAGGACACCTTGTGTATGTGGGTAGATAGCTCCTCAAATGTTCTAGAAGCAGCAGAGGTACCCCCATCTGAGGGAGTGGAGGCCAATAGAACACCCCTATGCTCCTATAAACACCACGAACACTCCGATTGTGTCCTTGGTTTAGTGCAGAAACACTGAAAAGAAAAGAGGGAGCTCAGGTTGGGGGCTTTGACGCCAGCTTGGATCCCCTGAATCTGCTGCGGAAAGCACTTCTGTCCCAGCCTACTCAACTGTTGGCAGTCAGGGACCTTACCTACCTCTGATCGTATCAACTACACGGGGTTTGGCTTCCCTCTAGTGGTCAGTCTGATGAAATGCACTTAAAACTGGCCGCAACGCTTCGTAGAAGTACGTGCCCCTCCCCTTTGTTGTTTCTCTCGCTCTCCCCTCCCCTCCTCTCCCCTCTCTTTTCTTCCTCTTTCCTGTCCTCTCCCCACTTTCCTCTTCTCTCCTCTCTTCTCTCCCGTCCCCTGATTTTTTCTTTCCGTTTTTTCTTTCTCCTTTCTCTGACTCCATCCTTTACTTAATTTCTTATTGTAACTTTTATCATAATTAATTTTTAGTTTCATTCTACATTTCTGCCATTTACCCCCTATGTCATCGGTGGTAATAAACTTTAAGTGTATTTCCTTTTTAAAAACATTTAAAGCTGGGGTGGTGTAGCATACCTTTAATCCCAGCACGTGGGAGGCAGAAGCAGGCAGATCTCTGTCAAATTTGAGGCCAGCCTGGTCTACATAGCAAGTTCCAGGTCAGCCAGGGCTACATGAGACTCTGTCTAGAAATCATAAATAAATGAATAAATAAATATTGTTTTTAAAATCTAAGTGTGGTGGCACATATCCTTAATCCCAGCACTTGGGAGGCAGGGGCAGAGGGATTTGAGTCAGGGGCCAGCCTGGACTACAAAGCCAATTCCAGGACAGCAAGGGTTACACAAAGAAACCTGTCTCAAAAAAACAACACCAGCAACAAAAAATGTGGTAGAGGAGATACAGTAAGGGTGTCAGTGTGGGAAAGCCACCATAGGATGAGAAACTCGGCAAGGAGACTGAGGTTTGAAGAAAAAAAAAATCCAATCTGAAATTTTGGAAATGAAAAACTCAGCCGGGCGGTGGTGGCGCACGCCTTTAATCCCAGCACTTGGGAGGCAGAGGCAGGTGGATTTCTGAGTTCGAGAGTTCGAGGCTAGCCTGGTCTACAGAGTGAGTTCAGGGCTACACAGAGAAACCCTGTCTCGAAAAACCAAAAGGAAAAAAAAAAGAAAAAAGAAAAAAGAAAAAAGAAAAACTCAGTGAAGGGCCGGTGAGGTGGCTCAGTGGGTAAAGTCAGTAGCTGCCAGACCCGATGACCTGGGTCTGACCCACGGGACCCTCAGGGCGGAAGGAGAGGACTGGTTCATGCAAGTTCCCTTCTCACCTTCCGAACTCAAGAAGCACAGGTATGCCATGTCTTGTGCCCGGCCCACCAGAAAATAAATAAGTTAATGTAATTTTAAAACTTAAAAAAAAAAAGCTGAATAAAAGCAAACAAAAAGTACAGTGTGAAATACTCAGCCTGGTGGCTCACCCCGCAGAGAGACAGGAAAAGTGCCAAAGGTTTGAGGCCACCTTGTTCTACATAGTAGGTTCTGCGCCAGCCCAGTCTCCGTTGTGATGTCCCATCTTAAGAGCACAAACAGTACTAGGAAGGTCAACAGTGGAAAGCGTCACCAAGAGAGTAAATGAGACAGAAGAAGGAAGGTTGAGGGAATGATAGATAAATTCTGCCTGCATATACACCTGCATGCCAAACTGCGGCCCCAGATGCAGGGGATCGGAAACCCCCTTCTGGCCTCCATGGGCATCGGGATTCCGTGCGATGCACAGATATACAAGCGGGCAAACACTCACATGTAAAATAAGGCAGGTTCAAGGCCAGTTTGGTCTACACATCAAGTTCCATTCCAGCCAGCCATAAAGGGCTCTAAGATTTGGGGGTGGTCTATAGTGAGATTCTGTCTCAAAATTTTTTTTTATTCATTATGTGCATATGTGTATATCTCTGTGTGGTTTTGTGCTGCTGATAAGTACCCACGGAGGCCAGAAGAGGGCGTCAGATCCCCGATCTGGAGTTACAGGTGGTTGTGGTTGATGTGCCGGGAACAGAATTCAGGTCTTCTGCAAGAGTGTATGCTCCTAGCAGGGCAGTGGTGGCACACGCCTTTAATCCCAGCACTTGGGAGGCAGAGGCAGGTGGATTTCTGAGTTTGAGGCCAGCCTGGTCTACAGAGTGAGTTCCAGGACAGCCAGGGCTACACAGAGAAACCTTGTCTCGAAAAACCAACACCACCACCCTCCCCCCCCCCCGCCAAAAAAAAGTGTATGCTCTTAACCACTGAGCCATCTCTCCAGCCCTTGGGAACTCTAATAATGAAAATAGTAATAATGGCATTATTCTTAAACCTACATTTTCAGCTGGGTGGTAGTGGCTCACACCTTTACTCCCAGCATTCAAGAGTCGGAGGTAGATGGATCTCTTGAGTTTGAGGCCAGCCTGGCCTACAGAGTGACCGCTTGGTGAGTCACTTTTGCTCACCAAGCGCAGGCTCAGAAATCAGGGAAATAAAACAGGTTTGGGGAAGCTGTGCTTGAGCTCTCATATGAGAGTCCAGATACACTCATGAGAAAAGAGGCAGGAAAGACATGGACAAAGTTCATATACTCAGAAGCCCAGAGACGGGAAGTGCAGCATGCCACACCACACAAGCCCTCATCAGTGAGGACTCCAGGGTAGTCAGGAACTCTAAGACTCGAGGGAGGAGAAAACTTAGGCTGTGGTCTTTAGTGAGGTCTGTACGGGAAAGGTCAGGCAGGTAGGGGAGACAGCCTGGGATCACCCATAAAGGGCTCTAAGATTTTGGGGTGGCCCCTAGTTGCCTTGTGCCTGGGCCTTGGATGACTCCAAGATGATTAAAGCGGAAGTGTATTGTCTCCTGGGGTGTACAGGCCAGATAGGAGAGGGGTGCCTCTGGACTGGTTAGCATGTATATCAAAGGTATGTGGCTTGCCATTTCTAAGAACTGTCTATCTGTCAGTCTCTTTCCATGCTAGAGAATCTACCCGTGATAGCCTGGTCCTTCAAATAGGTTTGGGTGTGGGGTAGTTCATGTGTGTGTGTGTGTAGGTGTACATGTGTGTATATGTGAAGGTCAAAGGTCAACCTCAGGTGCTTCAGTGCCCATCCACGTTTTTTATTAAGACACAGGGTAACTTGCTGGCCTGAAATTCATTAAGTAGGCTAGGCAGGCCAGTGGCATTCCCAAGAATCCCTCTGTCTCTGCCTACTCTGGGTATGAATTACAAGTATGTCCCATCACAACTGGGTCCCAGGGATCAAACTCAGGCCTTCGTGTTTGTAAGTCAAATACTTCACTGAGAGCCATCTCCTCAGCCTCAGCTTGATTCTTAAAGATTTAAAAATATTATATGGAAACAATGTACATGGCTAGAAATCAGATCCATTTATCTTTATGCTAAGCCCTGTTCTAAACATCTGGATTGCTTGTTAGGGTCCATCACATGGTTCGACGTTTGCAGAACAGCTGCTGGAGGTGGGCACTCTGGAAGCAGTGAACTGTGGCAGCAGGCAGCAGGGGAAGAGATTTTAAAAACATTTAAAAACAACAACACAGACTAGAAACCTACAAAGCACAACTGGTGTCTAGTTCAGAGGTCAAGTGCGTAGGGACGTCTTTGCAGCTGCTGGGTAATTTTGTGCTCTTTCTGAAGGCCCAGACTGTGCCTTTAGACTTTAGTGCCTCAGCCAGGAGAATCACTCAGTGGTCACAAATGTTATCTCTATGGGCCTACTGTAGGCCATAAAATCAGGCCCGGAACTGTTCCACTTTATGTTTGTGTGTGTCCGTGTGCACGGGTGCATGTGTGCGTGCGTGTTTTGTATGTACATGTGAATGCACATATCTGGGTATACAGAGCCCAGAGTGGGACCTGTGAGGTGCCTACCTGTATTGCTCTTCCTATTCCCTTGAGACAAGGTCTTACTGAACCTGGAGCTTGGTGGCTCCAGTAATCTTTCTGTCTACCTTCCACAGCACTGGGGTTACAGGTGCTTGTACCTGACTTGTTAGTAGTTGCTAGGGATTTTAACCCAGGTCCCAGGGTTGTGATTGCCCTAGTTTGATTTTTGTCACTGTGATAAAACACTGACCAACAACAACCCAGGGGTGGAAAGGTTTTATTAGCTCTTACACTTATAGTGAAGATCATAGTGTGTCACTGAGGGAAGTTGGGCAGGACTCAAAGCAGGTACTGGGAGGTAGAAACTGAAGCACTTTATGACAGCTTGCTCACCATGGCTTGCTTTTTTGATATAGACCATCTGCCCAGGGGTATAGTGGGCTAGATTCTTTAATATCAATCATGAAAGAAAGAAAGAAAGAAAGAAAGAAAGAAAGAAAGAAAGAAAGAA
>NW_021604585.1:8207403-8270024 GCF_004785775.1 Grammomys surdaster | reverse complement strand
GAAAGAAAGAAAGAAAGAAAGAAAGAAAGAAAGAAAGAAAGAAAGAAAGAAAGGAAGGAAGGAAGAAAGAAAGGAAGGAAGGAAGGAAGGAAGGAAGGAGAAAAGTTCCCACAGACCTGACTTGCCTCGAGGCCATGATGGAGGTACTTTCTCAATAGAGCAGCATCTTTTCTCAGATGATGCTAACTTGTGTCGTTGACAAAAACTGACTAACTACTAAATAGCACATGAAGCAAGGGCTCTTTTTACAAGAACAGGGTCTCTCACGTAGTCCAGAGTGGCTTCTGCTTAATATGGAGCTGAGGATGACCTGGAACTCCAGATCCTCCTGCTACCATCTCCAAGCAGAAGGCCTCCATGCCCAGCTTCTCCAGCCTATACTTCCACGCCCAGCTTCTCATTGGCTCTTCTTGGAGATGCAAACTATTCAGAGTTACTGGCTTGCTATCATCACCTCTCCCTTCCATCCCCTTTCAGGCGACAACACAGAAGAAAAAGTACCTCAGAGACAATACATAAGCAAATAGCCCTGTTAGCCTGACAAGGCAGGGACCATTAGGAACCTTAGGCTAGTGGTAGTGGTAGTGGTTGCAGCAGCGGTGGTAGTGCATGATTTTGAAACCAACACTCTCAGGAGGCAGTGGCAGGCAGATCTCTGTGAGTTCAAGGCCAGCCTGATCTACAGAGTGAGTTCCTGGACAGCCTGGGCTACACAGAGAAACCTTGTCGTGATAAAACAAAGAAAGAAGAGAAAAGAAATAGACTCCTTTATATTAATACACCTTCAAAATGCCATTTTCATTTCACCCTACCCTGTCGCAAAAAATATATATATATAAAAAAAAAAGTCGGGGAGGAAGAGAGATGACTCAACCTCTGCTTTGATGCTCTTTCATAATTTTTAAAAATACAGAATTGGAGCTGGAGTGCTGGCGTGGTGTTTAAGAGGACTTGGCTGTTCTTACAGAGAATCCAGGTTTAGTTCCCAGCGTCCACATCAGAGGGCTCACAGACATCTATATGCAGTTCCAGTGAATGTGAGGTTCTCTGGCCTCCCCAGGCACTAGGCATGCATGCGAGTCACATACAGTCATGCAGGATACATACACATAAGATAAAAGAAAGCAATCTTTAAAAATAGCTATTCTTCCCGGGAAGTGGTGGCACACACCTTTAATCCCAGCACTTGGGAGGCAGAGGCAGGCGGATTTCTGAGTTCGAGGCCAGCCTGGTCTACAGAGTGAGTTCCAGGACAGCCAGGACTATACAGAGAAACCCTGTCTCGAAAAAAAAAAAATAGCTATTCTTAAAAAAAATAAAAATAAAAAAGCGAAGCCACAGGCTCAGTGGAGTCGGTTGTACACTTTATCGAGATCAAATCTGGAGACTGCAGGCAGTCGTTTGCTTATTAAAAGTTTGCATTTACTAGAAACACACCCTTAATTGCCTTCAATATATCTTAATTTCTGATCTTCAAATGAGAAGAGATTATTATTACTTTCACAAAACGAGAGTACCCGCAAGTTTCCATACAGAGGAGGCAAGCATCCTGCAAGGAGTGGAGAGTTCCTGCTTTTGAAATCTCACTCCTAGACAAGACTAGGACGGTGGAGGCGGCCAAGAGAGCGAGTGGGTGCAACATTTAAGGAGTCAGGCGCTGTCGAGGCCAGATCCTGCCCCTGCATGACTCTGAGGCAGAGGCATGTACCTCCTTAAAATCTGTGTCTGTAACTACTAGTTTACTTTCCTGTAGTGGCGGCCGATCTGGAGCTTGTGGATTGTCTCAATTACCTGGCACTTCTGTTCGCCCGGAGGACGTCTGCGGATGCATTAAAAGCATCAAAAGCATCAAATTCGCCCTGGGAATTTCTAGTCGGAGCAGCCCAGTTGAAGGGACCCCAGAGCGGAGCGATGGATACGAATCAGAGTTTAACGTCCTTGCCTTCTCTCCTGATTTTTAGCTTCAGGAAGTCTGCAGTCACCTCTGCCCAGCAAGCCCCCGCCCCCACCCTGCCCCGCAGCCCCCTTAGTCCTTAGCTCCGCAATTGAAGCGGGCTCTGGCTTTCTTCACCCGGCTTTTAATTTCAAACTGCTCCACCTAGCAACAGGCAGCCTCTCCCAAGGGTGGGGCTGGCTGAGTAAAGGAGCGTCCTCCGGACATTTACCTGCCAGCCTCAGGCTGAAAGGCCAAGAGGGACCGGTTACTGGCTGCCCCAAACTAGCCAGAGTATCGGGGAGGGGCATAGATCCTGGTGCTGCGGTTCGCTGCCCTGCCGGGCTTTTCCTCAGAGGACAGATCTTCAAGTAGGGTTAAGAGCTTCGGCCTGGGGAGGGTTGGGGCAGTTAGGGAATTTCCCAGCTTGCTTTCAGAATCGCCCGGATTCTTACATTTTTCTTTTTTCCTGAATAGTTTCCATCTAGGTTGTAAAGAGATTTCTTAGAATGAGACTTACCTAATCTAGGCTCCAGAATCTAGGACTTCTGCTATTTTTCCACAAAATTGAAAAAAGCCTGGACAAGCCAGCTGCCATCCTGCTGGGACGTGGCTTGATGTGTGTGGCTTGATGAGTGAGTCACGCCTTTAGGTGAAGAGGAAGCCCCTTCCTTGGGAGGAACAGCCCTGTGCGCTGACCTGTGCCCTTTACTATCACGGCTCAGCCAGGGTCTTTTTCGTGCAGCACAATCTTTTGTTCTAAGCGATGAGACCAGGCGGTCTCGGTAAGAGCCCTGCAGGTACTCTGAGGACCAATCGGGCCAACCCGATGGTGACTTCTGAAGCCTGCCTAGCAGATGTGATCAGGCACCGGATACCATAGCCACTTTTTCCTGCTCTTCAGCTTCTCAGACATCCCCAGACCAAGATTATGCTTCCCCAGTCCCTTTACCCCACAATAAATAAACAAAAAGGAAAAAATTAAAAACCCCTAATTTCCAGAAATAACGATTGGGGAAGGGAGTTAAGAAAAAGGAGGGACTGTGTAAGAGAGGCACGGAGGGGCCCTTATCTTTCTCCAACAGGTCGGGTCCTGCCTGCTTACAGGGCTGAGTCACCATCCTGCCCCACCCAAAACCCTACAGTACCTACAAGAAAGGCTCTCTGAAGCCTGAGTTCTCCAGGGGGTAGGCAAGGGTTGATACCACCCTCAGGAAGCGGGGAATCTGGCCTCCGGTCCTTGCAAAAGACTTGCTGAGCATCTAGACCCTAGATTCTAGAGAGATGCTGTTTCCTGAAGCACCAGGGTGGAAGGGGTCAGCTGAGCTAGAGAGGGGCGTGTGGCAACAGCTTTTACGAGTGACCTTCGTTGGGTCCGCACTGATAAGTGACAAGAGCAAAGTCTGTGAATTGCTCACAGCACTTTATGCTCGGCACCCCTGACACAGTCTGTTAATGAATGAATGAAATAGTAAATGAAAGAATATACATACTTCCTGACTTATACAGTGGGGCTATGGCTCCACACACCCACCATAAACTGAAAATCTGTTTAACACTGTGGAATGCCAGTACTGTGGCATGTGCCATGCCTTCCCTTCCAGACGGCGGGGTGACTGGGCGTTGTAACTCACTGCATTGCTCTGGACTGAAAGAGGGCCACAGAGGTGATGATGCACACCTGTAGACCCGCACGGAAGTCCTGCCGCAGGGAGATCTCGAGTTTGAGCTCGCCTGGGCTACATAACGTGTCTGAGATCAGTTTGAACAACATAGTGAGATCTTATCTAAAACCAAAAACAAAACAGAAAAACAACAAGAGGACTGCAGCATTAGTCTGTGAAAAGACAAAAACTTAAAAATCTGAAGGAAGTGTCTATGTTGATCGCTTTTGAAGCATCACAGAACTGAAGAACCACAGATTCCAAGAAGGTTGAGAGCCAGTCTGTGTTCCTTCTGTAGGAAAGCAATTTAATGGATGAGCTTGGGCAGAATCATGAATTAGGCAAATTTTTTTTGTCTTTGCCTGTTTGTTTGTTTACTTAGTTATCCTTTGTTTGTTTATTTTGTTTTTCAAGGCAGAGTTTCTCTGTGTGTCTCTGGCTGTCCTGGAACTCACACTGTAGACCAAGCTGGCCTCAAACTCAAAGTTCCTGTTGCCTTTGCCTTACAGGTCCTGAGATTAAAGGTGTGTGCCACCACTGCCTGGCTTATCCGTCTTTATTATGTCACTAAGTGACATTCACTGTGTTTACACTGATGACTGACAGGGAAAAGTCAGCAGACTGTTCATTGCACGTTGTGCTTTGCACTCTGACACACTCAGTGCACGTCTCCTGCTGTTAGTGAGTGAGCTCGATGATGGCAGGTGACAGACCAGGAACGCTCCCTGATTTGCGATGGGCTGTTGTTATTGTTGTTTTTTTTTTTTTTGTGCAGTGCCGGGGACCAACCCCAGGACCAGAGCTTCACACCCCATTCAAGTGCTTTTGGGGGCACTGTAGGCTCTAGGATGCCATGTACCACCTTTCCCTGTGGCCACTGTCCCTGTCTGGGACTTCCCTGGCCAAGGCTTCTTCTAGTTCTCAGTCCCTTTCACGGGAAGTTGTTCCAGGAAACAGGGTTCATCCTGACAGATGACACAGATTACCCCAAATACTGTATTTGCTGCTGCTGTAGAGACTAGGACGCCAGTGAGGAGCTCACGGGGGTCACATCTGGGGCAGAAGCTTGGTACTGAGTATTGAGGATTTATCATACATCTCTAACCCAGGAGGCTGAAGCAGGAGAATCTTATCAATATATATTTTTAATTATTTATTTTATTAAATCTACATTAGTATTTTGCCTACATACGTCTGTATGGGGGTGTCATACTTCCTGGAACCAGAATTACAGGCATATTTGTGTTTTTTTTGGTTTTGTTTTTTATTGTGTCTTTTTCCAGCTATCACGTGGTTGCTGGAAATTGAACCCAAGTCTTCTGGAAGAGCAGCCAGTGCTCTTACTGGCTGAGCCATCTCTCCAGCCTGAAACAGGAGAATTTTAAGTGTAAGACCAGCCTGGGTTATATAATAAGACCCTGCCTCAAAAAAAAAAAAAGGTAACAAATATAAGACAGCTTAAATCAGCCAATATGGAAATGATTGAATAGGTTCCGACACAGTCATACTGAAATTTTATGTAACTATTGAAATCATCCTTTTGAATAATTTTTAGTGATTTGTCAAGTTGTTTGTTAGCTATTGGAAGTTAAAAAGTTAGGGCTCAATTTTTAAAAATGGTGCAACATTGCTGGAGGACGTGTATTTGGGGACAGGCTTTGAGACTTGTCTTGCCTCAGCCCATGTCCAGCTCTTATTCTCCAGATGGTCATTCTGACAAACTCATTAAGCCAAAGTGTTCATTGTGAATACGGGATCTACTGGCTGTAAACAGAGGATTCTTATCCAAAGTCAAAGGAATGACTCTCTAGTGGTAGAATTCACATCAGGCTGTGAGTCATCACACACAAACCCTGATCCAACAGCTTTCTCTACACACTGATAGGCATTACCTGGCCCTTCCTAACAAAAAGGTGTCTGCCTGAGGCTGGAGGGTCCTTCCTTGCCCTGCCTCCTCCCCGAGTCCGAGCTGTCCCTGATGTCTGTTTTCTTCTCGCTCCTCCTCCCGGGTGGTTGAGCTGGGTTTATGTCATCGTGGTTCCTTGGTAGGTTGGTGGTGCAGTCACGACAGACTGGGGAAGACAGAGGAGGTGAGTCACGCTGAAGGTCCAGTGAATCAGACAGGGTGGGCTGGGACAGGGGTTTCCCTGAAGGAAGAACCTTAGCTGTTGTGGGGCGGGGGGTTGGGGGGAAACACCGCCAGGAGAAAGAACCAACTTTCCCCCTTTCAGAAAACCCACTTAGGAACCCGTTTTCTAAAGAAAAGGCCCAGTATATTCCTCCCAAAAGGAACTGACATAGATATAGGATCAGACTTTCCTAAGCTTCTCCTACCCCGGGTTTGAGCCCTGCTGGGGTTCAGAAGCAGGTGCACTTTCAATGCCCTGGGGCGGTGAGGTTCTGAGTGACCTCAGTGTCTTCAGATTTCAGTTTCCTGGAAAACACAGTATTTTCCTTGTGGAGTTGAGGTATTGCAAATAAAACCTAGCACTACTATTGGAAAGAGAATGGAACCTCTGTTACCTTTGGATTAAAAATCTAGGAAGATTTTAACCGGTAACACACCTGTAACACTATGGCCCCTGCCAGGTCTCTTACTTTAAATGTACGTTACAGACCACAGAGGCATCAGTGGGGCAGAGCCCAGCATAGGGACACTAGGGTGTGCTGGGAGCCAGATTGAAGGGCATCTCTGTCTTTCCATTGCCATTGCTGGCAGTTCTTTCTCTCTAGTCCAGACACCCCAGGGCCTTTGTCCTGGCTAGCAGGCCCTTCCCTCTGCAGAGCAAAGAAGGAATATCAGGAATTCGGTGCAGATCGACGTTTTCTTGTTTCAGGCGCCAACATGGCGTAGTAGGACGTTGTGTTGATTCTATCGGGATATTTTCTTCATCATGGGCATTAATTTTTATTTTAAAATATTGCATCACAATATGACTTATACCGACGACTGGATTATTTTGCATACTCACCCCGAACTGCTAAAAAAATCTTTGACTCTGATTTTTTTTTTGATTGTTTGCTTTTGAGATGAGGATGGTGTGATGTACACATTGAGGTGAGAATGTGTTCTGTAGACTATGCCAGTCACCTTAAATTTGTGATTCCCGTGCGTGCTCTACACACTCCCCTGCCTCTGTTTCCTCCGCTCTCCGGAATGGCTCACTATAGGCACCGGTCCAGGGTCGTGCTCTTGGGCGATCACCGTGGGCCGTGCGGGGTAGGGTTGGCACACTGGGCACCTGGCGTGGGAAGGTCCGCGCAGAAGTCCCGACCCGGCCAGACTTCCTGCCCGCAGGGCGGTAGGTTCTGGCACTGGATGCGCGCCAGGGGGCGTCTCCGGGCGGGAGCGGCTTCCTGGGCGCGGGCGGCATCCGCGGAGGAGCGCGGGGACAGCTCACCTGGACTAGCGACATGGAGGACGGCGTGCTCAAGGAGGGCTTCCTCGTGAAGAGGGTGAGTGCGCTCTGGCCTCGCGCCCGCGTGGCCGTGGGGAAAGCGGGGCGGGCAAGTGCTGGACGCGGGGATAAGCTGGCGAAGTGCTCCCACTGGCCGGCGGGCCTGGCTTGTACAGGCTGATCCTGCTTGGTTACTGTGGTTCAGGGCTGGGTCTCTCCGGGGGATCTCTTAAAACAATTTACTGGAGTTGAGGACGAAGCCAGGGACAGGACCCATGGTTAGCATATTCAAGGCCCTGGGTTTGGTCAACAACAACAACAACAACACACACACGCACACCCCACATGCCTTATTAAAGTACTTATAAAGTGGTGTGGGTGCAGGGTGGAGAGAGTGTGGTTAAATGGTACGATTGGAAAGAAGGAATGACCTTCTGTGGTAGAGAGTTAACTATGGCTGACCGCAGTTAAGAGTATATTCTCAAGTAACTAAGGGGATTTTCAATGTTTCCAACACCAAGAAACATTACTAAAAGTTTGAGGTGATGGATGTGTCAGTTACCCTGATGCGATCATTGCATACCGTGGGTATGATTGACATCCCACTGTATGTGCTCCCTGCATATGCCCAGTCACGTGCCAATTACACGTAGCAGCGCGATATTGAAATATAAGGCACCATGGATATGCCGTGTAATTTACAGCCTGAAAGGGAGGAAGGCACCACCCCTTCTCAGTGTGTGTGTGTGTGTGTGTGTGTGTGTGTGTGTGTGTGTGTTACCACTTAGCTTTCTTATTTCATCAGTCGTCAGTCCTGCAGGGGTAGTGATTGGCACCAGAGCTGCTGTTGCTCTGTTTTTAGAGACAGGAGACTGAGTACCAGCGAGATGAAATAGCTTGTCTAGAGTAGGTGAGTATTCGACAGGGTATGAACTCCATCCTTAGTCCTCCCCCGTCACCCTTGTTGAAGAAGCAGGAGTCCAACCAGGGACTGTGGGACTCCCAGGATGCCTAGGGTCAAGGAACAAAAGAACATAGAAGAGAAACTTTTACAGTTCAGTGCATGCAGAAAATCTCGGGTTTGACCTCTAACTCGTAAAACAATTATTTTAACATTGATGTCAACACTGAACATTTATATTAGTATAATAGCATCACACACACACACACACACACACACACACACGCATGCACGGCTGAGCCCTTGAGTTGTTGTTCTGTGCTGACAGTCTTAGGAAGCTTAGTGATGAAGGATAAAAAGTTGTCCTCCTCGTTGGCTCACTGGGTCACATCACCCCCATTAGCCCTGAAGGCTCATGTCCCTTCCATCCTCTGTTTACAAGATGTCTGTGTTGTTTTACACTGTGTGTGATATGGGAGTCGAGGGAGAGGCAAGGTTTCTTCAAAGCTTGAAGCAAGGAGGATGGGAAGCCGAAGCCAGAACAGTGGACTGGTGTCCATCTGTCCAGGATTCCATGCTCACTTTGTGTCTCTGTCATTTAAATGATAATATGGTTCATCCAGGTCACGGTGACAGCCTGTGGGGAACCTCTGACTTCCACTGTACTGCAGTCTGTGAAGTGCCTGAGCTGAGGTCATGTGGGGTTGCTTGGTGATTGCTAGGCTGAGGTAGAAGACCGTGGAGGAGTGGGGTTACCTCCAGGTCAAACCCTTCAGATAGGGCTTTGTGGGCCTCTGCCTATTCCTTGAGTCCCTACATGACTTTCCACCACCACTACTATGCAGAGACAGGGGAGGGCTGAGGCTCACTGGGACACTGACACACTGAGGAGAAGGATTGCCCTTCTCTTCTGAGAGGCCTGGGTTAGAATCCAGGGTGTCAGGAAGCGAGGAATCACATTTGTTCCTGCCCAGTGAGGAGGCTGGCCCAGGATCCTTGCTGTGATCACCCCCTGCTCCCACTGCCCCGTAACCCATTTTCCTCTCAAGTGGCAGCAGTAAGCCCATGCCGCTGGGGAAGGTACAGGGTTGTGATGGCACTGGGTGGTTTAGGAGAGTTCACAGCTCTAGAATGGTGAAGACCTGAGCTGGAAGCCAGAGAGTAGAGCAGCCATCTCCTGGAAGGCTTAGCTGGAGGCAGGCAGGCAGGGGCATGATGGATTTGGCTCCTAATCCTGCCCAGACAAGAAAACCAAACTTAACGCAAAACATAGGGTACTCTCCAGGTCTGGCTTTCGGGGAGAGGAGCAGCTGTGTGTGTGTGTGTGTGTGTGTGTGTGTGTGTGTGTGTGTGTGTTGGGGCGGGGATGAGGGGAAGGATACAGCTCTGTGGTGAAGAGAGTCAAAGCAGGTGTTGCTGCCAGGCTTGGATCTTGCCCATCCCAGTCTCCAGGACTCCATCTCAAGGAAAGGCAGGGAAAGCTACTTGTTTGTTGTTGTTGTTGTTGTGGTTTTGAGACAGGGTCTTGTGTAGTCCACACCAGCCTCAAACACTTGTGTATTCATGAATGACCTTGTACTCTTTGATCTGCCAGCCTTCACCTCCCAAGTACTGGCTTACAGGCATGTAACATCATGTCCAGTTTATCTAGTGCTGAAGAGTCAATCCAGCTCAGCCAGTCCTCTACCAGCTGAACTACATCCTAGTGCAACAAAATAGGTTGTTTTTTTAAGTTTGGAAAATTCTAGAAGACTGGTGTACCTCACTTGGGAGGCTGAGGGAGGAGGGTCCTGAGTTGGAGCCTCAGCTACATAGGGAGGCTCTGCCTCAAATAAACAAATAACACAACCAATCAACCAAACACCCCTGGAAGCTACCTACGTATCTCCTGAGATAAACAAATGATTAACTAAATAATGGTCGTACAGATGTTAGAAATGCTTACGGTATTAGATCTTAGGAGGAAAAAGACAGAAGTATGGCAATTGCTTTCCCAGTTGGGTTGACCAAATACTCAACAGAAAACAAGTTAAGGGAAGAAGAGTTTATTAGGAGTCCATCATGGTAGGAAAGGCTGGCTTTCAGGCTTTCAGAGGTCACGGAGGCAGGCTTTGCCGCTGGGAATGCCTCACATCTGGGAAGACCAGGAAACGGGGAGCATGAGCATGCTGGAGCATCTTTTCCCTTTCTGTTCAGCCTTGGATCCCAGCTCATGGGCCAGTGCCGCCCACACTCAGGGTGTGTCTCCCTTCTCTGTTTAACCTCCTTGAAAACACCTTCAGACACACCCATCAGTGCGTCTCCTAGGTGATTCCAAACCCAGCCGAGGTGAGGATGCAGGCTGACCATCACATAAGGTACACTTGAAGAAAAACAGTATGCCACCAAGAAAAAAGACTTCAGGAGTTCTAGAGGCTGGAGGTCCAAAACTCAAGGTACTGGTAGGGCCACGCTCCCTTGAAGCCTGCCAGGGGGAACCCCCACTTGCTCCTCTGGCTTCTGGCAGTTGCTGGACAGCCTTGGCGATCCCGTGACTTGTAGACTGTCACCCCAGCCTCTGGATGCTCTATCACACCGCGTGGCACGACCATCCCTCCTGTGAGTCTTTCCTCTGTAAGGATACCAGTCACATTTCACATTGGATTAGTGCCAGCGATAGTGTGATATGACCTTATCATAATTTGATAACATCTACAGAGACTTTATTTCCAAATAAGATCATGTTCATGGGTATCAGAAGTTAGAATATCAACGTTTCTTCTGGGAGACACGATTCATCCCGTAACAAGTACCAACTATACTTTTGGGGGTTGTAGGGTATAACTGTCTGTTTCCTCATCTTTATTTTATTTATTTTAAAACAAGATCTCGTTGTATAGACCAGGTTGCCCTCAAACTTACTTCTGCTCTGTCTTTGAGTGCTGGGCTATACAGCTACCCTGCCTGGCTATTTCCTCATCATTAAAGCGGGAGTTGGGTCTCCTCCTTTGAGAGTGCCTCTAGCTGTTATGTTTTACTTTTTGTGCTTCTTTAGTAAAACCATGGGGTACAAGCTCATCTCGTGGGACCCCTCATGTCCCCTAAAGGAGCTGGCCTCTGCCCCAATCTGTGGCTTACAGACAAGAGGCCTGAAGAGAGAGGGTTCTCCATGCGTGGGGACTAGTGTCTAGGTAGAGTGCGGGCTGGGTTTACTTGGACCTAGACTCACTTTGTCTGTGTGAACTGTGGCTTACCTATGGAGTGAGGTGTGAGAATATTCCACAGGCCTCCTAGTGAGGTCCTTACTGCTGTCTCACTGTTTCATTCACTTGTTCCAACACACTGTGGTCAGAATGATTGTTTTGTTGAGGCAAGATCTCCCTGGGTAGCCTCAAATTTGTGATCCTCCTGTCTCAGGTATGATTACAGATTAGAGCACCACTAAGCCTGACCAGAGTGACTGACCAATTGATTGATTTTGAGAAAGTTTTTAATCCAGGCTTACTATGTAGCTAAGAATAACTACATAATCCTTAACTTCTGATCCTCCTTCCTCTACCTGCTGAGAGCAGGCATGTGCTACCATGCTCAGTGTATGTGGTGCTGGGGGTGAGTGAACCCAGGACTTCATGAGTGTTAGGTAGGCAAGCACGCTACCGTCTGGGTTACATCCCCAACTCCAGAGTAATCTTTCTACCCTGAGACCCTAAGCTTTTTCTGCTTCTGCTTAAAATTCTTCAAGGTATGAAGCTCAAACTGTGACATAGGATTGGTAAACCTTTGCCTACCAGGAACCCATTACTTCCCCATGCCTGTCCCATGGGACTCGGTGCCTAAGTCATGCAGAGCCATGCATATGCCCCTAAAGGGGAAGTACTGTTGTGGTTTTGGTGCTGGGGATCAAACCTAAGACCACACGAAGACTAGGCAAGGGCTCAATGGACAGGCTACATCCCTTCCCTACTCCTGCCTGCCTTCCTCATCTGCCTAAACAGCTCATCACGTACAATTCCCAGCCACCACATAGTGGCTCACAACCATCTATCCCAGGCTCTAAAGCCCTCCTCTGGCATGCTGGCATACATACAGATAGAGCACTCAAATACATAAAATAAATAATCTTTTAAAAAATAGTTTTCGCTTATTTGAATCTGTTTATTTTACAACTAAAACAGCACATCTTTTTCTGGGTATTATAATCTACGCCTATAATCCTAGAACTCAGAAGGCTGAGGCCAGAGGATCATAGGTTCAAATCCAGCCTGGGTAAGACCCTGCTGTCTTTCAAACAAACAAACAAACAAACAAACAAACGCACGCTTGAATGCTTTCAGTTCAATGGTGGAGAGCTTGCCAAGCATTTTTGAGGCCCTGGTTCAATTTCACCACCATATACCCTCAAAGAATTGTTCATAAAATATTTTTAGAACTATATATTAGGAGCTGGGGATATAAGTTCAGGGTACTCACCTTGCATGCATGGTCCCTTGGCTTCAGTCTCTAGATACACACACACACACACACACATTTTATTTTAAACTGTTATTTATTTATTTAGTTTTAGATACAGGGACTGGAACCCTCTATGTAGACCAAACTTGTTTTGAACTCACAGAGATCTGCCTGTTTCTGCTTCAGGAGTACTGGAATTAAAACTGTGTATTAGCTCCTCTGGGGCCGGAGAATCACGAGTTCCAGGCTACCCTGGGTTTCATAGTTAGATCCTGTCTAAACACACACACACACACACACACATCTAATATATACACAGTACATACATACACACATATATACCCTGTCTAAATACATACATGCATACATGCATACAGACATACACACAAACATGGTAAAGGGAAAGGACTAGAAGGAAACTCCAGAAGTTAACAATGGCTATCTTGCACTAAAAGGATTATAGGTGAGTGATTATTCTTTATATTTTGCAGTTTCTCTCAAGCTTTATGACTTGGTCCTGGGATGTATAGCTCAGAGGTAAAACACTTGTCTCACATGCCAAAGGGCCTGGGTTTGCGACCTATCACGAGGGTGGTGGCATTTATAGACAAAACAAATAGGAAGTAAGGCCAAGGTCAAAAGCTTTTTTTTGCCTCCAGAAGAGATGAGCGAAGGGAGAGCCCGACTGTTACTGTTCCCTCCTTCACTGTGCATTAACTCTCAGCCCACATTTGCTTTAGTCATGGGCTTCCTCTCTCTAGTGCTGTATCCTCCCCTGCATCAGCTCACCACTGGGATTTCCTGTCTGTTCACAGGGCCACATTGTCCACAACTGGAAGGCACGATGGTTCATCCTTCGGCAGAACACACTCCTGTATTACAAGCTAGAGGGTGGCCGGCGAGTGACCCCGCCCAAGGGGAGGGTCGTCCTCGACGGCTGCACCATCACCTGCCCCTGCCTGGAGTATGAAAACCGGCCGGTACGTGAGCATCCTGCTGCTTGGTCCCCTGTTCCAGCCACCTTGCCCTTTTGTTATCATTGAATGAGCTGGGTTCAAATCCTGGCTGTCCCGTGAACCGGCGCAAGTAGTTAAACCTCTTATCTGTCATTTGTTAAATGTGATAAGATAAATTATATGAAGATGTTCCACATGTTGTGATGGGGCTGAGAAAGTGATTTATTAAAACACCCAGTGTTCAGGGGGCAGGTGCCAAATCAAAACAAAACCAGGAGACACCGGATGGTAACAATGGCTGCCTCTTAGCAGCAGAGCACAGGTGAGATTTTCTTTATACTTTGCTGCTTCCTTCAAGATTTATGACCAGGAGTTGGGGGCATAAAAGGTGAGAAACTGTGCTGTCTTGGGGGTCAGTGTGATGGCTTACAACCCTTGAGGGGTATATGTTTCAGAAGTGAGGGCCAGCTTTGCCCCTACCATCAAAAAAAAAAAAATATATGTGAGAGTCCAGGTGTGATATGGTGGCACACAGCTTTAATCCTAGCACTGTGGGACACAGAAGTAGTCTCTTGTGAATTCACGACCAACCTTGTCTATATAATGAGTTCCAGGCTAGCCAGGGCTGCTAGTGTACCCTTAAAAAGAAATTAACAAGCCAGGCAGTGGTGGCGCACACCTTTAATCACAGCACTTGGGAGGCAG
This sequence comes from Grammomys surdaster, assembly GCF_004785775.1. Lineage (NCBI taxonomy): Eukaryota > Metazoa > Chordata > Mammalia > Rodentia > Muridae > Grammomys > Grammomys surdaster. Next base: position 8,256,036 of record NW_021604585.1, on the reverse strand, counting down.
AGGCAGGCGGATTTCTGAGTTCAAGGCCAGCCTGGTCTACAGAGTGAGTTCCAGGACAGCCCAGGCTATATATAAAAAAAAATTAACAGAGGCAACAGGTGGCTTAGCTACTAAAAGCATTGCCTTTCCTTCTCTTGCAGTAGCTTGGTTGCCAGCACTCATGTCAGGCAGCTCGCAACTGCTGTTAACTCCAGTTGCAGGGGATCTGGTGCCCTCTGGCCTCTGTAAGCACCTGCAAGTATGTGGTGTACACAAACACACGAGAGAGAGAGAGAGAGAGAGAGAGAGAGAGAGAGAGAGAGAGAGAGAGAGAGAGAGAGAGAGATTTAAAGCAAGTCAGGTTGGGACTGTAGCGTAGCTCACTGGTAGAGAACTTGTCTGGTTCTGAGCACCAGCAACACACAGTAACTGAAAATATTTGGAGTCCCGCATGGTGATGTAAGTATGAGCTGCAGAGGAAAACATCACCACAGGTTATCTACTTCAAGGACAGCCTTGGGAACAGGGATCCCGGGAGTGAAGACTACCAATGTCGCTAGTAAGGGAATGCTCACGGAAGTGGTGATGGGAGATTGTCTGGGACGAGATGGAGGTAGGTAACGGGGAGCGACTGAAGGTTTTGAGTGAGAGAATGGATTGCTGGAAAGTGTTTTTAGATGTCGGGCGTAGTAGCTCACATCTGTAATCCCAACACTCAGGAGGCTGAGGAAGGAGGAGTGCCAGAGCTCAGGATGTAAAGGGCAGCCTAGACTACATTTGAGGTTCAGAGGTGCAGTCCATTATCATCATGGCAGGGAGCATGGCAGTGCACAGGCAGACGTGGTGCTGGAGAAGGAGCTGAGGGCTCTACATCTGGGTCTGCATCAGCAGGAAGAAAGAGACTCTAGCACGGGCTTCTGAAACCTCAAAGCCCACCCCAGTGACACACTTCCTCTAAGACCACACCTCCCAATTCTTTCAAATAGTGCCATTCCCTGGTGACTAAATATTCAATTCTATAAGCCTATGGAGGACATTCTTATTCAAAGCAGCACACCACTTATCAAGAGACTGTGAAGTGTCAGAGGAACCACTGAAGAGTGGTGAGTGTAAGCCAAGATGACATCACATCCTCTTCCCCTTAGACTCTTAAGACTCAGTGCACAGTAGGCATGGTGGGCCACACTTTGAATTCCAATGCTCAGGAGGCAAAGGCAGGCCAGCGTGGTTTACAAAGCAAGTTCTGGGACAGCCAGACCTACACAGACTTTACCTCAAAAACCCAAACAAGCAAAGGACCTCACTCTCCAAAAGACTGAATACAACGTCTAAGCACATATAGATGGCTTGTGTTTGTTGAATCAATCTTGAACAAAGGAGAAAGACTGACAGATGTGTCAGATGGTTTTAAAGAGGAAATCCTGGTTTCTTCAGTGGTACTCTGGGTATCATTGCATGAAGCCTCAAACTCATAGGCTACATTCTAGACCTGTTGGGGAACATGGGTACCATGGAGATGAGAAAGATTAGGTTTCAGTTTCCAAATGGGAAACAGGCTAAGTTCCTGGAGTTGTAAACTTCATGTTAATTTTGCATGAAATTTTACATGAACAACCAACACTGTGGTGTTTCTCTAGGAACAAGTCATAAAGAGTGTGTGTGTGTGTGTGTGTGCGCGCTATTGAGGTGTTTGGTGTTCACTTGGCCTTTCTAGTCTCTCCTGAAACTCTTTTCATTAAACTGGTCAACTGCAGCTTGACAGAAACAAATTCAAGCCAACCTTCCACTGATGCTGGCAAGTGAATGCTAACTTAGTGAAATGTCTTCATGATATCCCATGGGACAGTGAGTCAGCCATGCCTTATTCCCCATATTTAGTATTAATTTAAATGAAGGCTATTAAGTTAGAAAGCAAAACAAGTTGGCTGTGAATATGCTGGAGACCACAATTCGATTTGACATGTCTAAGAGAAGCTCCTGGCTTTGATTCCCATCACTGAGGCAGTGGGCCTGATCTACTTCTTCCACAGTTGCTTTCAGAGCCCCCAGGTGTCCAGTTAGAGAATACAAAAGCGGCCCATAGTACAAAGACTGTGTGCCGGTTCCACCAAGTGTGAGTCCACCATGTCGGTAGCTGCTCACGGCCCTTGCACTCTGAGGTACAGCAATGCAGTGCCTCTGTCTCCACCTAGTCCTGGGACAGAATCTTCCATCCTGGGTGGTGACCCATCCTCTGAGGATGCTGACCGAGGGCCAAGCATGGACCAGAGGGCCAACCTTTTAGGAAGGAGCTGAAGCCACAAGAAGGATGAATGAAAGACTTGGAGATACTTAAACTGTGGTCGGAAGTGAGGCTGTGGTTCTGGAAGGAGGAGTCAGAGCCACAGTGTTGGGATTACTCTGCGTTAATCTGTGTAGAAGAGAAAGACTGCTTTGGGAGATCGTGAGCTCCTTGTCTTGGGTGTACCCAAATCAATTTGTTCAGCCAGACTTGCTGAGTGTGAGCAGAGGCTGGACACTAGGCATCCCTGGACATGTGGCCTCCTGGTTCTTGCTGGCCCTGTCATTTCTGCTGCCAGCATTCCTTTGACCGATTCTCCTCTGAGTATTGATTGGTCTGTCTGATTGTCTCTTCTCATAGCTCCTCATTAAACTAAAGACCCGAACTTCCACTGAGTACTTCCTGGAAGCCTGTTCTCGAGAGGAAAGAGACTCCTGGGCCTTTGAGATAACAGGGGCTATCCATGCAGGGCAGCCAGGGAAGATCCAACAACTCCACATACTGAAGAACTCCTTCAAGTTGCCCCCACACATCAGCCTGCAGTGAGTGCTCCATCTGCCTGTCCCTGACTCTTCCTGGACTCCCTGCTGCCTTTCTTGTCTGTTTATTGTGGAGGGGGGACCCTATAGTGCTGCCTAGGCCTGGCTATTCAACCCTTGTGCTTCAGGGTCAGCCATTTTCTCTGTTCTGGTTATGCTGTGTTGACTGGCTGGAACTTGCTTGGTGCAGCTCTTCTCTTCTGTGTAACCCCTTAGCACCTCTACCAAGTCATTTTACCTCAGTGAATGAGGTAGAGGCCACCATTCTACTTTAGAGTGCTTGGCACTATGTCAGGTCTTGTTTGCAGCTCAAACAAGGTAGCAGTCACTTGTTTGGTGGGATCCCTCATTCAACTGTCCAAGAAATCACTGAGTCACCTCACAATATGTACAATTATTATGTATCAATTTCAAAAGGAAAAAAAAGGGGACAGTTATCGAGTGCTAGTTGAATGGCATGCATTGTGCCAAGTGCTCGGCTGAGGTAAATGAGGATAAACCAAGTCTCGAGGGCCTTCCAACCTCACATATAGAGATCTTTCAGTGGCGGCAGCAACTGTCACATCAGGTAGAGAGAAGCCAGTCAGTGGTGGACGTGATGATACCGTCTGTCCCACAGAGATGTCTGAAAGGTGTTTCCCTCATGGAAATGCCCTATAACCTTGCAGGTAGCCACACTGTTACCCTTATCATAGAGGAGGTATGAGTCGACTCGTGAACTCAGAAAACTCCACCCCAGCCTCTGAAGTCTAGTCTGTGCCCCGTCTGCGGGTCTACATCCCTGCTAAGCCAGGGTGAGTGCAGAGGGGGGCGCTGAAGGAGTCCAGACAAAATGCAGCAAGTCACAGGGAGCCACGTGGGTTACTGAAGTTACTGCATGCTCTGTGTTTTAAACCTTCACAGTTGTTTAGTGTGATGTCAACAGTAATAGTTGCCTAGTATGGAAATATTCAAACATTTAGATGACCAAGAAGAGAGGAACCTCTGAAAACCCTGTGTATTGGATTTTGATTGCATCACAAAAGCCTGTCTCTGTGGTGTGTGTCATACCATTTGTCCCTTGCTTTAGATCATGAACTGTACCTGACAGTGTGACCAGGCTCCTTTCTTTGCCTTCCTTCTATGTAGTCGAATTGTTGACAAGATGCATGACACCAGCAACGGAATCCGGCCGAGTCCCAACATGGAGCAGGGAAGCACCTACAAAAAGACCTTCCTGGGTGAGCCTGCCTGTCCTGAGGCTGGGTTGGAGATCTGAGTCGTAGTGCCTGGAACTCATCCAAGCAGCTTATAATGGGGACGGAGCTGTCTGCTAAGAAACGGGATGGCCTGTGAGGACCACCTGTGGGTATGGCTACAGCTCTGTGCATTGGGTGTGCATCAGGCTGCTCTGAGGTAGAACCTGAGGCCTCTTGGGAAGTCAACATCAATAAGGTAGTTGATTAAGCCCCCGAGTAGGTCAGGGTCTAGTTAGCCCACGGCATGCTAGGTGTTTGTCCTTGTGCTCACACAGGTTCCTCTCTGGTGGACTGGCTCATCTCCAGCAGCTTTGCAGCCAGCCGTCTGGAGGCAGTGACCCTGGCCTCCATGCTTATGGAAGAGAACTTCCTCAGGCCAGTAGGAGTCCGGAGCATGGGAGCTATTCGGTCTGGGGATCTGGCCGAGCAGTTTCTGGATGATTCCACAGCCCTATACACGTTTGTAAGTTAGAAGTTGGGTTCCTCTTGGCTTTCGGGGAGAGAGAAGGAAGTGGTAGGAGTAGGGGCCATAGGGAAGGCCCAGGGTATGGGGGAACAGCTATCTCAAGGGGACAAGGGACTTCTGTGTTGACCAGTTTTCTGCCTTTGCAACCCCTGTGCCCTGGGCCTGGGGCTCTTTTGTAACGAGTCCTTGCTTTCCCCTTCCCACTAGGCTGAAAGCTACAAGAAGAAGGTAAACCCCAAGGAGGAAATCAGTCTCAGCACAATGGAGTTAAGTGGCACAGTGGTCAAACAAGGCTACCTATCCAAGCAGGTATGACTCTTGGAGCAGGAGGAGATGCTTGAGTCATACTTGTAGGAGACAGGAATGAGCCCAGAGGGAGGCAGTGGCTGAGGATGCTGAGGTATTCCTTACTAGTGGGATCCACAGACAGAACCTCCCCTTCCCAGCCACAAGAGGCAGGACAAAGACCCGCACATTCACACATACGAGATCCAAGAATTGTTTTGAAAAAATATATACATAAGTAATTGTTACGTTGTCTTTGTTTGGGTTTTATTGCTGTGAAGAGATCCATGACCATGACCCTGGCATCTCCTTTTGTTTGTTTTTGCTTTTGTTTTCTGAGACAGGATTTCTCTGTGTAGCCCTGGCTGTCTTGGAACTCACTCTGTAGACCAGGCTGGCCTTGAACTCAGAGATCCAGACCATGGCAGGTCTTAAAAGGAAAAAGTTTGACTGGGGCTAACCTACAGTTTCAGATGTTTAATCCACTATCATGGTAGGAAGCAGGGCAGCGTCCAGGCAGGCATGGTGCTGGAGAAGGAGCTGAGGGTTCCGTATCTTGATCTACAGGCAGCAGAATGGGACTGTACCACACTGGGCATAGCGTGAGCACAGGTGACCTTAAAGCCTGTCCCAACAGAGACACTTCCTCCAACAAGGCCACACCTACTCCAAGCCACATTCCCTAATGCCACTTTCTACGGGTCAAACATTCAAATACACGAGTCTCTGTGGGTCATACCTATTCAAACCACCACAGGCATTAAGAAGCAACGTCTCTATTATTGCCTGATTTCACATTTGTCACCTTCCTGATAAGCATGGCTATCCATCTGCTCTTAGGTTATTACTTACCATAAGAAGCAATGCTCTACCCCAAGCAACGCTGACTGAGGGAAGAAGTGAGTGAGAGCCTATGTGAGTGGATCAGGGGATGACAGAGGCTCTAAGTGCTAAGGAAATTTCATGATCTTGGGTGTGAGTTCAGAGAAAGCTTTCTCGCCCTCTGTCACACACACAGCTTAATACCTTCTGTTTACACTTTATCGTATACTGTATCATAGACTATAATTGACTTTTCTCTGATATAAAATGTTACATTGATTTCCTCTGTGTATACACGTAAAGTACACAAATATACAGAGTTGTTTTCGGACCAAGTTGATCCTTAAAATGTCGGTGCCCTTGGGTGCACTGTGGCCTGTGAAATTCTGGTCCAGTTGACGCTTACGCCTCCTCCTTCTCCTTTAAAATTAAAAATTATTTAATATCTTTATTTAATTTTTTTGCCGGGCAGTGGTGGTGCATGCCTTTAATCCCAGCACTTGGGAGGCAGAGGCAGGTGGATTTCTGAGTTGGAGGCCAGCCTGGTCTACAGAGTGAGTTCCAGGACAGCCGGGACTACACAGAGAAACCCTTGTCTCGAAAACCAAAAAAAAAAAAAAATTTAACCTTCCTTTAGTGCTAACTCTTATCTCTCTGTACACTAAACGTGGAACTTCTGCTATGGTGTCACTAAACGGGGATCATGCTACTGTAATCCTTGAGTCTCTTGGAAACTCTCGCTGGAATGTCGTTTCCATCAGAGCAGGCTGGCTTGCTGGTGTTTTGTTTGATGGAAGCATGGGAAAAGGAAGGAAATGTAGAGCCGTCACCAGTGAGACTTGAGCCCTTTTCTTCCCCGCAGGGACACAAGAGGAAAAACTGGAAGGTGCGCCGATTTGTTCTGAGGAAGGACCCAGCTTTCCTGCATTACTATGACCCTTCCAAAGTGAGTGACCTGTGTCCTTCGGGGCTGTACTGCTTCTGAGTCCAGTAGACCCGGCAGCTGGTGTGCATCCTCTCCCACATCGCAGGCCATGCTGTGCTGTCATACAGTTGTCTGCTCAGTGTGTGGCCTTCTGTGCCCACTTCCTATGAGAGGACCTTCATTATTTTGGGAAGCAGCACCTTTTTCTTTCCCCAAAGCCTGCTTTGTGGGCAGGGTGAGGTGCACAGATGAGACTCCAAACTCTTCAACCCTTTCATCTGACTGGCCCACAAATTCTGCCTCCCTCAGCTTTTTCCACCTTTGAAAACATTTTAATGTATTTAATTTACACATTATGTTTTGTGTCAGGAATTGATGCTCTGAGTAGATACTACCTCATGCTGAGTTAATCTAATTCTAATCAAAAGAAGAAAAATGTTTCTTCAGTTGAGGTGTTCAGCCTTACCTTTGATACCTATTTTTCATCAGGACCCTTTAGACTCATGGAGGAACCCGCTCACTCCCTGCTGTCTCAGTTGTTAAGGGTTTCCATTACTGTGAACAGACACCATGACCAAAGCAACTCTTATAAAGAACGACATTTAACTGAGGATGGTTTATAGGTTCAGAGGTTCAGTCAATTGTCAAGGTGGGAGCATGGCAGTGTTCAGGAAGGCATGGCACTGGAGAAAGAGCTAAGAGTTCTGCAGCTTCCTCCAAAGGAAGCCAGGAGCAGACTATCTCATGGGCAGCTAGGAGGAGGGTCTCTTCTGCACAGGACAGAGCCTGGGCATAGGACTTCAAAGCCTGTTTACACAGTGACACATTTCCTCCAACAAGGCCACACCTATTCCAACAAGGCCACACCTCCTAATAGTGCCATTTCCCATGGGCCAAGCTTACTCAAGCCACCACACTGCCAAGCACAAGGAAGACAAAGGCTTGGGAAGAGAGATAGCAGGAGAGCTGACTGAGTAATCAAACCCTTGGGTCCCCAGAAGGCACCTATTGACCTCTCTAAGGTCTTTTTCTTTCTTCCTTTTCATCTTTAAAAAAAAAATTTTAAAGACAGTATATCATGTAGCCCAGGGTAGCCGCAAACTCACTATGTCATGTCACCAAGGATGGTACTGAACGCTGGGATTATAGGTGTGTGCCACCACCTGGATTGAACTCAAAATTCTGTGTAGGCTAAACAAGCAAGCTAACAACTGAGCTACATCCCCAGCCACACAAATAACCTCCGAAGCAAGGAAAATATCAAATGCGTAAGCACAGGTTTTGCATGTAACTCTTAGTCTAACCTTATCTACTTTGTGCTCTTGATGAGTCCAGGGCCTTTTGCTATTAATTTGCTCCCATGCTTTGCCTTTATGCTTCCTACTGCTGGGCTAAATTCACCCCAGTGTCCAGGATCTGTTTCTCAAGGCCTATTGAATTTCCCCTTGAGACTGTCTGCTGTAGATTCTGCATTGTTATTTAACTGTGTTAGCTTTTGTTTGCTGAAACCACCATTTAGTATTGATTATTAACAGAAGGGACCAAGGACTGAGGCTCCTGGTGTATAAAGGTGATCTTTAACCATCCAGATACCATAAACCCAGTCTTTTTCCCTACCAAGCATATAACTAAAGACTTATATAACAATGTCCAATGTGCAGGAATACCCATTATCACCTATTGACCAAGATTAAGGAAGCCAGTGCATGCTTCTGGTAGAATGTTGGATCAGCCTGGTAACTTAATGGCACTGTTGCCCAAACTGCCTCACCGGTATAAATTTACTTGGGCAAATGAAGCCCAAGTTCAGTCTCCTTTATTACAGATCATTTGAATGGCTTTATAAGGCCTACACATCAGTTATTAGGGGATGTGTCTTTTTTTTCCTTTTGTATGTTCATGAAATTACTGATTAGTCTCTTCCTCCACAGGAAGATAACAGGCCAGTAGGTGGGTTTTCTCTTCGTGGTTCCCTTGTGTCTGCTCTGGAGGATAATGGTGTTCCTACTGGTAAGCTACAACTTCTGCTCTGGCCTAAAAATCTCTAGGGCCACCATCTGCATGTCATTGATGCCCCTGGGAGGAGACCCCGAGCAGGACTTTTCTCAATGAGACAATGATTGTCATTTTTGAAGCCCATTTAAAAAAACAAAGTAAAAGGTTATATGGGCTGTTCAATCAACAGAATAAGTCTTACTTTTGTTATTCTTTACTCTCAGTTTCTGTGCTGATGGCCTGTAAGCTACCATCTGAGTTACAGCGAAGGTTACAGTGTTTTCATGTTAAAGAATGCTTTCATTTTCTATTCGTATTGATTTTACAATCCCCAGCTATGGTAGGAAGGTAGTATCATTTCTGATTTGTGGGTATAGAAATTGAGGTTCAAAACCAATCCAAAGTAAACATTAAATTATATGCCTCTTTTAAACATAAACTTAGGGGATTCTTTGATGTGAAACTGTAGGTCTACGAGTAACACAGGGGCAAGCAAGCAAGCTGCAAACTTTCAGAATAACCACGGACATGCCTTATAGCAGAGAGTGGAAATACTCCAGTGTTTTTGTCTTAGTGACGTTCAGCTTCTTCAAGCTGGAAGTGACGTGGATATTCCATACTTTTCCTCCCCTGTGTAGGAGTTAAAGGGAATGTCCAGGGAAATCTCTTCAAAGTGATTACGAAGGATGACACACACTATTATATCCAGGCCAGCAGCAAGGCTGAGCGAGCAGAATGGATTGAAGCTATCAAGAAGCTAACATGATCTAAAGGAGCAGGACTAGGGTCTTCACCATTGGATGAGGATGAGACTTCCTGGAGAACTGGAGTACAAGAAAAATATTGGGCTGGGGATGTGACTCAGTGGTAGAGGACTTACTTGCCTGGCAATCCTGAGGCCCCAGGTTCAATTCTTGGTACTGTTTTTTTTTTTTTTTAAAGACTTTACCATTGTACATTTTGCACCACTTTGGAGTGAGACTGTCCAAGGTTGGCTCCTCGGATAACAGTGGGGATGTGATTTCTTTCTGCCTTCCTATGACCAACTTTAAAAGCTGGACCAGCTGTTAGGTGGGCAACATCTTGACTTTGTTCTTCAGGACACAAATCTGTGTCTTTGGGGACCATAGTAGTACCTCTCTGTTGGAACACTAACTCTGGCGTTGCTATATTAAATACTCTAGTCTCAAGACAGCTCTTAACTGACTTCAACAACTCAGTATCTCTGGGATTAATAAAGACTGATATCTGTCTCTGGCTACTATGGTTCTTGTTGTTCTATGGTTACCACAGGTTTCCAAGCTATAACGCCTTATGTATTACAGAAGTTGGTTGTGGAGAAATCTCAGGTGATGCCATCAGGGTGGATAATGTTTCTCATTGTAAAGTGGGGATGCCGGCAAACTGCTGACTGTTCAGAGGGTACTGTTTGTCTTGCACTGTATGACAGCAAGTATCACAAGTCACAGATGTCATACTCTCTTGAAATCTGTCACAGATATTTTTTTTTAAAATACAGGTTTTCTATATAAAACAGACACTTAAGAAGACATGGAGGATGTGCTCTCTAAATGACAAAGATACAAACGGCAAACATTAAATGAAGGTACAAAACTTTGGTTTAAAAATGAACATTAGCTCAAGTTAAGAACTTCCCCAGTTAGGAGTTAAAGTGAAAAGTCTGTCATACAGTATTTTTATAAATATTTTTATTAAATTTATACAGTGATCTGGCCCATTATGGCCAGCATTCTTGCCAAGGACAATGGCTTGGACTTTAATAGATAAAACACATAACTTACATTTAAGGGGAGTGGATATTTCTAAAGTGCCTAAAGTAAAAACTTTTCTTAAAATAGATTTCTTCTTCATGTCTGGAACATCTGATCCTGAATAGTCAGGAATCCAAGAACATGTTTTTTCCCTTTATTCCTTACTTTGTAAGAGACTGCCTTTCCAAGCACCGTTTTTTTTTCATTTGGCATCTTTCCAGGTTTAATGTACCTAGAATTACTTTTAGAATGTGGACAGGTGCTTATCTGAATTTAACTATATTTGGCTTGATAGCTTCCTGCTTCCAAATGGCCACAGCCATGCTTCTCATAGCTACAGGTGAGACAAGGATTCTCAAGGGTTTTAAAAACAGGTGAGCACTGGCTGGAGACAAAGCAGGAAAGCTGGCAAGGTACTAGACCCAACTCTTCTTCATTGTTCTCAAGGTAAAGAAACTACCCAGGACACAATGGGGTGGTGTACTGTAGGCTGAGTCGTGGCAGAAACATCAGCACATCTCCACAGCGCCAGTTAGGAACTTCAACATCCTGAAATCCCTCCCATCCCCAACCCCCCAATCAAACAAAATCCCCTACACCCCCAAAAAACTTGAACATATTTGTGAGAATTGGTTATGTATGGTTATAAAACTGATTTTAAAAAAGTAGTTTCAATGTCTGATTTCTTTTTAGTCAGTTTCAATTCATGTTAGGAGTCTTAAAATACCGTTCATTTTGTTGTATAATGACCATAAGACTGTAATCAAAGGCAGAAGAGGGAAAACAGAACTGTTAATATTTTTAATGAGAAGGCTTAGGTGGGAGAACCAAGATATGTAAGTTCTGTGTTGTTTACACTGTTCAGTATTTCCCAGTTGGGTGAGTATGCCTGGCCTCATGTGTTTTGGTCTTTTTACCACAGTATTACTGCACTACTGACCTCCCTAGCTAGTCACCATTTTACACAACTGAAGAACCTAGTAAAAGAGCTCAGATGGAAAAAAAAATTATCAAAAAGATTTGAGCTATTTCTTATTCTTTGAGACAGGGCTTCTCTGTGTAGCCTGGCTGTTTTGGAACTTGCTTTGTAGACCCAGTCTTGAGACTGTTCTGATTAAAGGTATGCACCACCATGCCTGGCTTAAATTTTGTTTTCTCTGTGTAACAGCCCAGGAACTTGCTTTGTAGACAGATTAGCCTAGAACTCGGAGATCTGCCTGCCTCCAAGTGCTGGAATTAAAGATATATGCCACCAACCTGACTAAATTGTTTTCTTAAATATAAAAGTTTTCAGTAAACAATCCCTAGGAAAAGGGCACTTGTTATACTTGATATTGCATTTTTTCTTGTAATGGGGATTGATCCCAGGGCCTTGACTGGCTAGGTATGTACCAGGCCAACTTAGCTGTATTTCTAAATCCTTAGAGGAGTATGTGTATTCTGTCTCTGAATTATCTGCGATTGGTTACTATTGTAGCTTTGGTAACACCTTCATGTTCTTGTATAAACTTGAAAAAAAATTTTTGAGACAGGGCCTTACTATGCAGTATTTGATCTGTAACTTGATATATAGACCAGCTAGCCTTGAACTCAGAGATCCAACTGCCACTGTCTATGATGGGATTAAAGGCATTCACTACCTGGCCCTAAACTTGTTTCTTGATGCATGACCAGTGGTTTTCAATCTTTGGGTCACAACTCAAGGCAGTCAAATGCTCCTTTCACAGGGGTGGCCCAAGACCATCATAACCACAGATATTTACATTATGATTCGTAATAGTAGTAAAATTAGTTATGAAGAAGCAATAAAAATAATTTTATGGTTGGGGGTCACCACAATGTGAAGAGCTGTATTGAAGGGTCCAGCATTAGGAGGGTTGAGAACCACTGCTGCAGTCAGCCAATCTGGAGTTCATTCAGATTCCTTCAGTACTAGCAACACGGTATGCTGACTGGCAAGCATGGTTCCTTGGAAATGGGTCACATAAGGTTAGACCAGTAGATTAGAACGATACCAGACTACTATGTTAAACAAAGGACAAACTTTCATAAGTGGCATAAGACATCTGCCAACATCCTAATTTCCCATCCTTTTGACAGAGGCTCAAGGGATTTCCCTCCTCAACTCTCCAGGTTCCAGAGCCACGAGCACACGCTTCTGTACCCAGCTCTAGGGCTCTTCCCATTCAGTCTAGTCCTGGACTGACTTAGTTTTAAGTTTGCTTATAGATATTAAGTAGTACTCGTATCCTAAGACAAGCATGCCAAACTAAATGAAGACTTTCTACCTGCGATACTGTAGCTTTAACTTTATGTGTGTTAATTGAAAAAAATTATTTTGCACATTAACCTTTAAAGTAGCTAGTTTGTGAAGGTAAAAATAGGAACACTAAAAATTATTTGTTAAATCACATCCTGTTTTTTTTTTTTCTTTTTGGGGTGGGTGGGTACATATATTAAAACAACAACAACAACTAACGTCTTAGGTAGCACCTACAAGATAAGAGAGAAAACTGTCCCCTTCAGTTTGGTGATGCTGCTCAAAATAACTACATCAAAGCAGCATCACTTTAAAACATCCCTTGAAGTATGAATTCAAGGTAATTAGCTTAGTTTATACCCAAGGGACTGAGTGTGATGACTTCTCTCATACAAGTTATCACTGGTTTCAAATAAGTTAACAGGCACATAATTCTTTCATTGAATTTCCAGGTTTTTCTCTACTAGGGATCAAATTCCTAATTGCTTCTTTACCATCCCTCTGGAAAGTCTGTTACTGCATAGCTCATTTGATCAGTAGCCCATTTGACTTCTACCATATGAAGATAATCCGGGTCTCAGCATTCAGACTGGCTTTAACTGGTGACAAGAAGGAAGAAGCCTACAATTAAATATCCCAGAAATTTATTTGATGTTTGCTTGAATACATTTTATATAGAAAGATTGGGATTGTTTGTTTGGAGTCCCTGGTAAATCTCTGAACCATAAGGGTGCCAATCCAGAGACATCAGACATGGACAAGGCCAAGTTTAGGACTGCTGTTTAAGATGTCTCTGGTCAAATCAAGCCACTCCCTTAAAAAATGCTTGAGGTGTTAAGAGCCACTATGTGAAAACAGCTGACACAAAGGAGGGCATTTAGATTCTGGCTTGTTGAATACTTAAATATTTGGAAATAAAAATATTCAGCTTTGAAGTTTTCAATACTGGAAAACTTTCAAGTCTAGGGTTTACAGCCAGGAAGGGCTGCTTCGTACTCCTTAAATTGGACTGTTTTCCAAAACGTTAATCTTCAGCTTTGGCTTCCATTTCTTCTGCATCATCATCTCCATCCACTTCTGCATTTTCTCTCTCAAGCCGTTCCAGCTGCCTTGCAAGTTCAGTCTCATCTGTATCTGTGACCACTTTGGGCTGTGGAAGAGGCATAATTTCAAAATGAAGTAAACAGCAGAGGAGATTTGACTTCAATAGTATTACTGGACAATGTTTAAAATTTAATGTAAAAAATTCTTTCATTTCTAACAATTCAGTCATGCCCGTGCTGACTTACCACTGAATAAGTTCTATCAGCTGAAAATTAAGAAAATGTAAGACTGTCCAAGGAAATACTGCACGCTACAGTGCAATAATACTTTCTGCCATTTTAATAAGCTCAACTGAAAACGAGTTCATTGATCACAACAAAAGACCACCAAATGTTTTGGTTTTAAAACAATCAATATTCTGGGTTCCAGATAAATTATTCTTCTTCCTCAGAGAATGAATCATTCTATACACACAGATACACAGCATATGGAAGTTAGGTTTTGTTCATATTGAAATGAGGGAAAGACAAATTATTTAATATTTGAAACAGGATTCCCTATGTAGACAACAAGCCAGTCCTTCTGCGTCTGCCTCCCAATGCTGAAATTATAGGTTTGTGTCATACTATGCCTAGCAAATTTTTCTCCATGAAGGGAAAACCCCATTTGGCACAAATGTTTATCCCACAAGACGGCATTCCAGGGCTAACAGTGTTTTATTACAAACAAAACCATTTTTAAAATACTCTGTACAAACAATTACTTTATATTCAATACTTTTTAATTCCCAAGTATATCTGACCGGGCAGTTAGGCAATCTCTGAACTATAGGCAATCATTCCGGTCTCAGTTTCCCAAGTGCAGAGATCACAGGCATGAACCATCGTATCCAACTCATCTGATACAATAACACTTATATGTGTGGGAATGCATTGCCATGGTGTGCTTTTGAAGTTGAGAAGACAATTTTTAGGAGTTGTTTTCTCCTTCTAACAAACAGGTCCTGTACACCAAATTCTAGGTTACCAGGTTTGGCAGCCAGGGCCTTTAGTACTGAGTCACTTTTGCTGGCCCCCTATCTGACATTTTCAAAAGCACTAAGAGGTTGAAAAAGTGAAGTAATTTCTGCACAAGTACGAGGTTCAAGCCCTACCAGCCATAGCTAAAGCTGGTAACAGTGGTATGTACCTGAAACCCAGAGCTAGGAGAGTGAACATGAGGATCTTTAGCCCTAGGTTCAGGGAGTCTCAAGAAAACAAGATAAAGGATATCCAACACTAATCTGGCTTTCATACGTGTACCCATGGGTCAATATACCTGGGTACACACACTAAAAAGAAAATGAGCTGAAAACTAGCCTTGAGTACAAGGAATCCTGTATCAAAAGCAAAAAACAAAGCAAAAGCATTAAGAACAAAGTACAAAGTAAGACCCGATCTCACCTCCATCTGAACATTGAACACTCCTCTCTTCTCCTCAATCTTCTCTTTGATGACCGCCATAGCCTGATTGAGGACAGAGAGGCCTTCTGTCCTCTCTAGGGTTGTTGTTGTCATCACATACCTGGGAGGCGCTATTAGATTAATCTAAAGGAGAAAGATAAAAATGAAGTTATGATTATATTTACCTAAGATATTAAAAAAATTGTTTTATTAATTTGCTACATGAAAAAATCATCAACCTGTCTCCCAGTTCTCTACATCAGTTTATCAATACATTCTCGTAGGTATTTTTCTCATTGATGTGATGAAATACTCTAACAAAAGCAATTTACAGGAGAAAAGATTTATCTTAGCTCACAATTTAAAGCCTAAATTCAGCCGGGTGGTGGTGGCGCACGCCTTTAATCACAGCACTTGGGAGGCAGAGGCAGGCAGATTTCTGAGTTCGAGGCCAGCCTGGTCTACAGAGTGAGTTCCAGGACAGCCAGGGCTACACAGAGAAACCCTGTCTTGAAAAAACAACAAAACAAAACAAACAAACAAAAAAAGCAGCGTAAATTCATCATGGCATAAAGTCAAGGCAGTGGGAGTTAGTCACATTATGTCCACAGTCGGAAGACAGAAATTAATGCATGCATGCAATCTATTCAGTGTCCTCTCCATTTCTACAGTTGAGGATCCACTCAGAGAATGGTGTCATTCATAGTGGGTGGGTCAGTGTACCTCAGTAACATAATTAAGATGATCTTGCACAGATACGCCCAGGCAAATTCTAAGTCTGTCAAGTTGTAAACCAACACTAACCATCATGTGCATCAGACCACTGATACAGTGATCTCATCTAATCCATACATACAGTCCACTATAATACTGAATATGCTGGTGGTTGTCATCACAATAATAGGTACTTGGGGTTGGGAAGATGGCTCAGTGGTGAAGAACATTTGTTACTTTTGCAGAGGATGCTGGTTTGGTTTTCAGCACCCACAGAGTGACTCACAACCATCTGTAACTTCAGTTCTAGAGGTACTGACACCCTCTTCTGGTTTCTGGAGGCACCAAGAGTGGACATGGTACACATGTAAGCAAACACACACACACAAAGTAAAAACTGAATCTTTTTTCCCCCCTCTCTCTAGGTAGGCCAGTCTGTCCTTGAATTCAGAGATCTGCCTGCCTCTACTTCTCAAATGCTGGAATTAAAGGCATGTATCACCATGCCTAGCTATAAATAAGTCATAAAAAAAAGTGAATTATCTCTAAATTGATAGAAAAAACCCTGAGTAACAACCACCCAGTTGAATGTGTGTTGTTGAAAAAAATGTTGCCTCCCAAGGCACTACAAACATTTTGGGCACTGCAACTTCTTTTTTGTTTTGTTTTGTTTTGTTTTTTTCGAGACAGGGTTTCTCTGTATAGCCCGGGCTGTCCTGGAACTCACTCTGTAGACCAGGCTGGCCTTGAACTCAGAAATCCGCCTGCCTCTGCCTCCTGAGTGCTGGGATTAAAGGCGTGCGCCACCACCGCCCGGCTGGGCACTGCAACTTCTTATTGTAAAGAAGATTTAATATTTCTGGTCCACTAACAATAGAAACCCTCTACATTCTCTATAATGGGAGCAGCAACAAAAAGCCATAGCTGCAAACAACCCCCAGAAATATCAGCTCAAAAAAAAAAAAATTTACAGAATGAGACTGACACTGAGCAATAGCTTTTAACCCCCGAGTTGGCTTTCCAATCTCCACGATGGTTTTGCTTTTAGGAAACTCTTGTAAGAAGGAACTAGACTGAAGTGATTTTGAATAAAACTTCCATTTTTGAATAGAGGTTAAATAAAGTTTAAGTTCCTAAGACCTTCCTGGGAAACTGGCATCCTGCTTGTCAAGTTGAGGCAAAGTGTTCGACCATAGTTGAATAACCCAGCATATTGGAACAGGATACGTGTACCATGAAGACACATTCCTAAGGAAGCCCCTTATCCCTAAACCCTGATGAGAGGGATAAGCTGGCATAAATGTTTATGGTTTTGAAGCTCCCGAGTCTGTTTTGCGGCTCTGATCAATCAGTGGTAGTCTGAGTGCATTTTTGTCATCTGCTTAAGTACTCACTTAGATGAACGTTCAAGGACACAGTCAGCTCCTTAGTCTGTGCTGTTATCTTGACTGGCCAGTTTTTGTTACCTAGGTTAGTCAAATATAGATCTTGCTTTTTTGCTGGACTCTTGTGACTGCTTGGGTTGTTTTAGATATTCGGACCCCAACTCTGGGCACTGAACATGCCGGTATGCACTTTATCACAGAGCTGTACTTTTCTACCCAACATGACCAGCAAAAGAGGGAAAAGTCTTAGTGGCCCTGGGTTCAACTGCTAGCACACAGGTTGACCACAAGGATTTAAAAAGCAGGGTGGGAGAAAATGCATAACTTACCTTGATGGGCATGGTTTCTGTAGAACAATTTAAACCTGCCCTCAGGGCTTCTTTTACAGCATCAATGCCTTCATAACCATAGCAAGCTACTTCAATATCTAAAATTACAAAAATTCAAACACTGGCACCAGAAATGACAAAAAGGAAAGATACACCATGAGAGCAAACTGTCTAGAACTAGTTAGAAACTGCACACCCTTTGGCCCAGCAGTTTGGTCTCTTTCTACCATGTAGGTCCTGGGTTTAAACTCAGGTATTTAGGCTTGGTGTCAAGTGGCTTTACTTGTTGAGCCATCCTGTCAGTACTTGACGAGCAGATCTATCTTCTAGAATACCTGTATAGATGGTAAGTATGTATTTTTGAAATTAAGAAAATTTGGTAAAGTATGTTCTTGAAGAGGAAATGTTAACATCTATGCATTTTTACTGGGGGCTGGTGCTAGCTAAGGAGTGAACCCAGGGCTTCACAAATGCTAAGAATATGGTCCACCCTGTTTACATACCTCTATCCCTTCGATCCCTGGTTTTCAACCTTCCTAATGCAGTGACCCTTTAATACGGCACCTCATGTGGTGACCCCAACCACAAAATTATTTCATTACAACTTGATAACTGTGATTTTGCTGTTATGAATTTTAATGTAAATATCTGATATGTGACTCCTGTGAAAAGGTCACTTGACTCTCAAAGGGGAGACCCATAGGTTGAGACATCTATGTTTTTGTAAAGTCTCTGTACAGGAAGAATGTATGAAAATATTCCAGGTCATTAGCATAGGATCAATACAAAGGCATGGAAGAATACCACTGTCCCGCTGAAATATTTCAAATTGTATATTACGGCAAAATAATACTTCCTTATTAAAGGACTGAATTAAAGTTAGTTAACTTTCTAGGACTATTTCATTTATTCCAATACATTTTAGCTTTGTAGATGTAATATTGGGCAAAGGACATGAGACTGTAGTGGCGTAATTTACTCAGCATGTAGGAAGCCCTGGTTTGATTATAAGAGCCAAAACAAAACCCCAAAGCAGTCAAATAACCTTCCTCCTAACTACACAAAACACAAACCAAAACAACACCTAAAGCTTTGCTATATATAAAAAAATATATATTTAGACAATGCATAGTTGTTGATGCAGCAGCACATGTCAGGTCAGTCTCATTACTTAACAGCTCGCTCAGGCACGCACAGTATTCAAAGTCATTTAGAAGGCACTTACCTGCTCGAATTTTGACAGCTTGCGGGGTCAAACGCCTATTGATATTGTTAATGAGAACTTCTCTTTCATCTTCATTCAAATCTAAACTATCCAAGATAGATGGGTCTCTGAGAAAAAAAACAAAACAAGTACTCTCAAGGTAATATTACTAATAACCGTGAAAACAAACACATCCCACAGAATAGTATGAATAACAATAAAGCACTAGTTTCCACACGGAAGTTAAAATTTTGACCTAGTACAATTTTAATTACATGTTCTTTTCTCTTTCCAAATGTGTAAACTAGGTTGGAGAGATGGCTCAGTGGTTAAGAGCACTGGTTGGTCCTCCAGAGGTCCTGTGTTCAGTTCCCAGCAATTACATCTACAGTGGGATCCAGGGCTCTCTTCTGTCATGCAAGCACACATGTAAATAAGAGTGCTCATATACACAAATAAATCTTTAAAAAAACAACAAAGTGTCTCATAGATGCAAGTGTCTCATAGAATTGTATTACATGAAGCAATGCAAATAAAGCATATGTCAAACAGAAAACTGATTATTAAAACAAAAATTTTTACAGATCTGGCAAAAACAAGCAAATCAATAAATACCTTCTAATATAAACCTGACATCCTATTATAATTGACTTAAGTACTACCGAGTAGTTAGAATTATTTCAAGGCCTTAGAATCTAGCTTGGAAGCAACAACACTTGGGCACTGGGACAGGAAAACATTTACTGCCAGTGAGGTCAGGAAGGGCTTCATGCAGAAACCAGCACTTCACTTAATCCTCCCAAGTGTCCAAGACCTGGATCAGGGAAGGGCTTAGCTAAAATTTTATGTTAACTGGATAAGTGGGGGAAAAAAAAAAGAGAAGAAAAATAAAACAAATAGAACAGGAGGCGATAACAAGCAGAGGCAAAATGTTACAGAAAATTTAATATGTGAAAAAAAGACTATCATGGGCAAGCATCCAAACTGATAATATCAAGTCTCAGTGAAAAGTGATAGAATGTGCACATAGGGAACTTTTCAATTAGGTTGCACAAGACAAACTGAGACCTGAGACAACTATCAACACTGCCACATGATGACTATGACAAATGCAGACTGACATTTACAATCAATACATACACAAAGCTGTTGACCTGATAAATAAGCAGGGGCATGCAAAGCAATTACGGCAAAAGGCAATAAAATCTGAGATATATATCAAATGATAGTAAAAATGAGGGAAAACAGCAATATCTATCTATACAGTTGCTAGGGGAATATAAACAACAGAACTAATTCAGCAAAACCAGATAGATAAGTATACTTGTACATATTTGTAAAATCAATCATATGATTCAACAATTTTATTCCCAGGTATTATTTAAAAACCCCAAAGGTATATGGTACAGTCATTTATTCATAAAACTGTTTGAAAATGGGACAAAAAAATTAAAACTCTTAATAGAGGAACAGAATCTCAAAATGAAATGATACAGATTATAAGGAAGTAGGTATACATCAATCTGGAGAAATCTTACTCAACCTTCTAAGGCAAAATGCAACTTCATTTTGCCTGTGAAAGATAAACAATGGATTGAAGTTTGAATACACAACTTATCCTATATGTATTTTATGGAGTTGTGAAGTCTTGGGAATAGAATTTACATTTTTCTAACATTTTGGAGTATTTATGCATACAGAATGAAGTATTTCAGCGAGAAGATCCAAGTTTAAACTTGAAACTTATTTATGCTTCATGTGTACCTGAATTTTAATCACTACTTGTTAGAGAAGGTCAGGCATATGTTTGTGGCATAATGTTGGCTCACAAACTTTCATATTTTGGGGGTGTTTTGTACTTCTGGATTACAGATGCTTAACATGTACACTGAAAACCTTATGTGATAACAGCATACACTAATGACTTCAAGGTGGTGCTGATCCATCAGTGATATTGGGTCTGAGGAGGAAAACACTGCTCCTAGTTACTTCAGAAATTTAGTTTCTTAATTAAAAGGAATAATGAGGCATTATGATTCACATGTCAGTATGTCTCAAACCTGACAACTGCTCCTGAATGACGATGCAGAGAAGACTGTTAAGGGAAGGGAACTAAAAGGACATACGACGCAGGAGGTTAAACTAGGGCCAGGTAGTGACGGCATGTTGTTAAAATACATACTGACTGGATGGACTGCGGCTGGATCTGAGTAACTGTGGTATATGCTTGTGCCTTGGACTCTATATTCCATACAAAAGCCCCGCAAACTGCTTACTAAGGTGAGAAGAACAGAAGGATGAATGAACAGTGCTGAGGAGTGAACAGGACAAGACCTGCAGGAGGGCAGTGGTATGCCTGAGCTCCAATAGTGGTGATGCCAACTGTGGATGTTGACTCTGAACAAATTAATCTCTGCCTCAGTTTCTTCAACTATAGCCTAAGAACAATAACACATATACCATAGGATCTTAGAATTATGGTATTGCTAGCTATTATTATTGTCCTGTCTTACAACATCTCTCACACATAAGAACTTGGTATGCTAGGGATGAGTCTTACTCCCCCATTCTAAGTGTTGAGGAAACCAGTTCTAAGCAGAACAAGGGCTGGAAATTAACCTCGAGACAGTGCTGAGGAGTCATGCAGCATTAACATTTAGGAAGGGATGGGAGGAAAAGATGCAGAGACAGCAAGCAGGGAGAGGTAAATGGTTAACTAGAGAGGACATGATGCTTCCTATAAAAAAAAAGTCAAGGTAAAGATGCAGAACCAAGCAAAGGAGTAACTGGGAGGAGGTCAGAGTAGTTTGAGAGCTGGAAGGGTGTGAACTCCAGGAGTAGAGGAGAAACGACCTTTTCAAATGGTCTGGAGGGAAGCAGATGGGTAGTGAGCAAACCAGTCAAGAGGGAATGACTAAGAGGGCTTCTGAGGAAGAACACTAAGAAACAGATACCATAAATATGGGAGCAAGAACTGGCCGAGAGCAGATGTGGGGCAGCAATGAAGACACAGAGGCACCAACTGACTACTTCTTTCTAGCAGTAGCCAGTAATCTACAATTGCAGAAAAGTCAGGAGTATCAGTTGAAGCCTGAACATAACTGTAGGAAAAAATAGGGCAAAGGCTCGTAATACTTGCAAGAAAGTTCTTGAAATATTATCTCATGGTGTTTCTTTGTTAGGTAACAAAGTTGGGCAAGGGAAGACAGAGAAAACGGGTTTGGAACCAGAGCCTAATACTTAAGAAACGTATGAAGAAATACAGTAGGACTATGGTGTAAAAACTCCAGGTTTTAAAGAGGCAAAGTAAACCTACTTAAGAAGGTCTATTATGAAGCCACACGGAAGGTAAGCTAAAGTGGCCTGGGATGAAGGGCCAAGCAAGTGCAGTAAGCAAGAGGCTGTACAGTTTTGGGTGAGATGTTCACACTGGTCCCGAAACCATCCAGGCATGATGAGGAAATACATTTCTTATACGGAAGTAGTTAGCATGAGATAAAGCCATGTAAATATGGCATATGAAAACTATATATACATGACTATATACCACAGGCCTTTTACAATGAAATATTTTTAAAGTTAAATGTGACAAGGACATAACATCTGCGGCGTTGTACTACTAGATGCCAGGCAATCAATCTGTGTGCTAAGACTTAGGTGAGACTGAAGGGCAGAATCAAGGTGTTCTTACGAGACTGCATGCTTAAAGGCATCATAGGCACCATATCCAGGTCTCTTGTACTTGTCATCAAAGACCCAGGCAGTCCTCTGGAACAGGCTTTCCAGCTGCTCATCCTTGGTATATTCTAATACCTCAGCAACATGGCGAAGAATGCTATAAACCTAGATACAAAATGAAGAACTCAATAATTTGAAAGTAAGAGAGCCACAAAGAAGGATTTTTGTATTTTAGCAGAAGATGTAATTTCACTTCAATAATTCCTCAACAATAAAATTTCTAACTACAAATTATTTTTTCATGAAGAAATAGTCACTCCTTCGCAATAATCAACTCAAGTAGGTATAAGCAGAAATATGACATAACTTTGGGGTTTCAAACAAATTAACATCTGCATTTGTTTCACTTGCAACAAGGCACTTGGTATCTTTCCTTACCAAGGGTGCTCTTATATTATCAAATATATACAAAACCACACTATAAGGGGAAAACTGTTCAAAAGTACAGAACCAATTGAGATTTTACTATTTCTTTTGCTCTGTTATCATTTAAAAATTATCCCTCCATTACTTACCCATCAAACTCCCTAAAAATAATATAAATTTAGAGAAAAATAAGAAGCTATTTCATGGGCGGGCAAGATGGCTCAGTAAAGGTGCTTATTGTCAAGAGGACCCACAAGAGTCTTCTACCCTTTACATATGTACCAAGCCACACACAAATGAATGAATGAATAGATAAATAATAACTGTAAGTAATAAATTATTTCATGTTTCACATCAAAATTAAGTAAGAAAAGGTCCTAAACCACTTGTTTAATTTTTATCATTCTGGGAACATTCTCTTGTTTATGCTATTGTCTTATGAGACAGAGGCTTTCTATATTACCCAGACTGGACTGAAGCCAAACTTCTGTTTTAGCTTCTCATGTAGGTGAGGCTATAGGAACACATCATTGTACCAGGCAAAAATTCAATTTTGCAATGTCCTAGAGACCCAAAACATATAAACTGCCTATAGCAGTGTTTAGAAACATAACAGGGTCAAGGTAACACTTTTACTTGGACACTGTAAACAAAAAAAAGTCAAACCTAGGGCCTTCTCTATACTAGGTAAATGCTCTTCCTTCTCAACTGTAACCCTAGTCTGTCTTTTTGAGAAAGGGTGGCAATTATGTAGGTTGAGCTGACCACAAACTCCTAAGCTGGCTTGGAGTGCTGGGAACAGAGGCATGTACCACCATGACTTGGCATTCTGCATTTCCAATATGTAGCCAAGTAATGCCAAAGGGTCTAGTTCAAAGACTATATTTTCTGAATGATACATCTTAAAGAAAGAGGTTTAACTTAAAAAAAACAGAAAACAATACATTTCTTTTACATGTTTCAGATGTGTAAACACATAAAATGAAAGGAGAGATCTGGATCATGGTCTGATGTACGTGGGACTTTCATTATCTATTTTACTGGGTATCTTAGTTTCTTTTCTGTTGCTGTGAGAAAACAGCCTAACAAAGGAGGAAGGGTTTATTTGGCTTACAATACCAGGTTACATTTCAGACAAGGAGGTCAGAGGCAGAAGTCTGAGAAAATTGGTCACACCAGCAGTTGAGCAGAGAGCATGTCTTCTCAATGCTCATACCAGTGCTCAGCTTGCCCCATCTTTTTCACCTAGGTCAGGATCCCTGGGTCAGGAAATGGTCCCACTCATGAATTCACCTCAATGAAGACAATCCCTCATAGGTGTGCCTGGAGGATTGCTTTTAGGTGTCAAAACTATCACACTGGACTAATCAAAATAATAATAAAACCATTTTTGTTCAAGTATTTTCTTGGTATTTTATCTCAAGGATAGGAACACACACATAGTAGTAGAAAGGACCAAAATACGAGATAAAGACAAAGAAAATATAATGCCAGGAAAAACTGAGGATTAGGGGCTAAAAGATGACTTAGCGGGCAAGAGCACTTGCTGGTCTTGCAGAAGACCTGAGTTCAACTCCTAACACACACACACACACACACACACACACACACACACACACACACACACGCGGCGACTCACAACTGTTTGTAACTTCAGTTCCAGGGGATGAAATACCCTCTTCTGACCTCCTTGTTCACCAGGCACAGCCACGCCACAGTGCACACACATACATGCAGGCAAAACACGTATACACAGAATAAACATCTCAATCAATCTCTACTTGTTTATCTACATCCCCCTCCATCCCTGACTCCCCCCCTTCTCCACTCCATGTGCTCACCCACCCACCCACCCACCCATATATATCCATCCATCTTTCCTGAGACAGGGTTTCTCTGTGATAATAGCCCTGGCTGTCCTAGAAATCACTCTGTAGACCAGGCTGGCCTCAAACTCATGGGGATTAAAGGTGTGTGTACCACGAACACCAGCTCAAAATCTTTTATTCTTATTTATGTGTATATGTGTACTCTCAGTAGGTATGTACATGTATATACAACACCCACAGAGGCCAGAAGAGGGCATCAGATCGCCAGAACATGAGTGACAGTTGTGAGCTGCTCAATGTGGGTACTGGGATCCAAACCTGGACGGGTCCTTTGCAAGGAGAGCAAGTGCTCTAACAATCGAGCCATCTCCAAAGCCTCCAAAATAAGAAATTTTAACAAAGAGAACCAACTTACAGTTTTGGATTTTGTAAATTTGTCTTCACATTTGATTGCTTCCTCTGGAGAAACTCTTCTTTTTGACAAATCTATATATCCTGTATGAAAATATTTTAAAATAAAATTTATTTGCTCAAGTATAA
This sequence comes from Grammomys surdaster, assembly GCF_004785775.1. Taxonomy (NCBI): domain Eukaryota; kingdom Metazoa; phylum Chordata; class Mammalia; order Rodentia; family Muridae; genus Grammomys; species Grammomys surdaster. Next base: position 8,230,883 of record NW_021604585.1, on the reverse strand, counting down.
ATCATTGACAAAAATACTGCTATGAAAGATTTAGATAAGATTTCAGAAATATTTTCATCACAGGCAATTATATATTCTTTATTATTTTAGAAGAAATTATATTTTAAATTATTTAACTGAAACCTACTTAAATACCTCTCCCTAAGCACCAGGACAGTTGGGAATTCACTATGATTTGATTAAAAGGCCATTGTCAAAGCAGGTATGGTGGCACATGCCTGTTAATTCTGAAACTAGGAAGGTGCATGCAGAAGATTTACATTTTTTGGCTTTTCCTGTTTTGTTTTTTATTTTTTTGAGACAGGGTTTCTTTGTGTAGCCCTGGATGTCCTAGAACTCACTCTGTAGACTAGGGTGGTCCAGACTTAGATTCACCTGCCTGTGACTCCTGGAGTGCTGTGAATAAGGGATGCAGCACAGCTGCCTGGCTGATGGTAGATTCAAAGCCAGCTCAGCACAAGAAAACCCTGTCTCAAACTGAAGAGAGGTGATTCTCAATAGAGATAACACCGCCATCTTCTGAGTGACCAGTGCACTCAGACAGCAGGAGCTAAAGCACCCTGCTTAAACCTTAAAAACAATGTGCATGGTAGATTCTCTTTCCCAGAGACACTAGTTGTTCAATTTGAAGAAACTAGGACTCAAAAAGATTAAAGAATTTGTCAGATATCCAGATCATAGATACAGCTACAATCCTATGTTGGGTTTGAACACAGAAAAAGTACATCATAAGACCACACTTACACACACACACACACACACACACACACACACACACACACACAGAGAGAGAGAGAAAAAAAACTTTTGTCATTTCATTCTCTTAATAGTATTTCTCAAAGAACCTAAACCTTTAACATTGAAGTCCAAATCATCAATTTTTCTTCTCACAAATTCTTTTGTAATGTTTTAATCTAAGAAATTGTAGCAAACATGTTATAAAACTTTACTTTTATATTTTCTTCTAAAGGAGCCCGTTTCAAATTTCATGTAGGTCTATGATTTTAGGATACTTTTGTAAGGGTAAGATCATGTCCCTATTTTTAGCATATAGATATCCAACTGTCCTAGCACAACTTTTAAAAAGACAGTGAGTGCATCCACCACTCAGATGCTTTTGTGCCCTTGCTGATAACCAGTTGAGTATATAGATATGAGTGTACATAACTTTGATTGTTAAAATGCACTGCCTTAAAAAAAAGATGGCCCCTCAATATAGCCCAGGCTGGCCTTGATCTCAGTCAGACACACACACACACACACACACACACACACACACACACACACACACACGCCTGCCTTTTCTGTCCTTGGATTAAAGTGTGCTACCATGTCTGGCTCCATTTGATCATGCCTCTTTTCCTGACACCCCTACCTTTCAGGTGCTGGGGTTCAAACCCAAAGCATCACACCCTAGGCAAGGTCTTTCCATTGTGGTATACCCTTAGACCCTTAGGCTCTCATTTTCTCTTCAACTAAAAACCTAATCATCTTAGGTCTTTCATCTTTTCTAACGTAACAACTACAAATTTTCCTGTGGCTTTAATATACGGGTGTTCAATTTAGCAAATGTTTGCTTTCTCCACTCAAGATAAAGTGACAATGATTCAAGTCAGTCTCATTATGATCAGAACATATATGATTTCACCCCTTTAATGTACTCAAAGCTATTACAGCCCAACTTCTTATTTTAGCAAGCATGATATACACATCTGAAACGTGTGTTCAATTTTTTGTAGGTGTAATATTCTATAAATTGGTCAGTTTTAATAAATTACCTTTAGATACGGCTCTTACATTATTTAAAGGTTATCTAAACCTCCAACTATAATTACAGATTCATCTATTTTAAATTTCTACTTCACATCACTAATCTCTAGTGGGCACATACACATTGACAGCTATTGTGTCTTAATCATTACAAAATGTTCCTGCTTAATCCTTGTCTACTTTATCTGATATTAACAGATATTCTAGTGTTATGTCAGATATGTCAGCACAGCATAGCATTTACCATCTTCTTGCCTTTTAATTGTATACTTGTTTGATTTACGTTTAGTGTAATTATTAATACAAGATTTAGATCTATTATTTGAGTATTTGTTTTCCTTTTCTCCAATTTGGTTTTCATTTTTCACCTGTCTTAAGTAAACTTATTGTATTTTAGAATTTTTTATAAGTGTTTTTAATTTTATCTGTATGGATGCTTGTAATTAAATGCCTACATGTAATTCTTATGCACCATATGCATGCTTGGTATCCTGGGGCCAGAAGAGCCCTTGGGATCTCCTGGAAATGGAGTTAGAAACCAAAACTGCCAGTATAATAGTAACTATTTTCCCACTCTGTATTCTTTTCTCCCCTATCTTTACCAGAGATTAATTCCAGGATTTCATGATAGAGAAATATTTTAAGCTACTCTCAGCCTAGACAAGGTCTTGCTACACTGCTGATAACTCTAGAGCGCTCTTCCTACCTGTCTTCTGATTAGATGGGATCACAGGCACAAACCAATGAGTCTCACTTCTAGTCTGTCCCTCCCAACCACCTTCTGAGTAGGGGTTTCTCTGCGTTGCTCTAGCTGTCCTGGAACTCACTCTGTAGACCGGGCTGTCCTCCAACTCACAGAGATCCACCTGCCTCTGCCTTCTGAGTGCTGGGTTTAAAAGCATCTCACCACTCTGCTTTTTATTTTATTTTAAAATCTTTCTATGTAGTCCTGGCTATCTGGGAACTGACTCTGTACTCCAGGCTGGCATTGAACTCACAGAGATCTGCCTGCTTCTGTCTCCTGAGTGCTGGGATTAAAATAGTGTTACCATGCAAGTATCTATATATTGATGTTCCCATTCTTGCAATCTCAGTAACTTGAGAAAGCCTCTCCTAGGGCCAGCAAACTCTTAGAAGAGTTAGCAATGGGTCTATATTATGCAAACTCCTAATCTAGAATCTACTTATTCTCACATAGTAAGCCAATACTGTACTTGTCCTATTATCAAGTAAGGAGGAATTAGATAAATTATTGGCAACCTCTTTATTCTAATACCTTCCAGGATTATTCAAACCTGTCAGCTCTGTCAGTCACCCTACCTTGCAAGATTCTACTGTGGGAGGTAGTTCATGTCTATAACCTCACCAGGGAGGTAGATTGTGAATCTGAAGCCAGCCTGGGCTAATATAACCTGCCCACTCCCTGCCAACACTACCAAAAGCAAAGCAAAACCAACTACACTGGTTCACTCTTTCTCACAGCTCCCTGTGACCTGTCTCAAATCAGGGTTTCCTCAAGAGGTCATGCATGTCATGACATGCTTTCCTTTTGGGCACTGTAAGAAAAATATCCTTTAAAGATACTCGTCTTTGGTATTATCGGTCAATTACTTTCATAAATTTAAATCTTGATGGCACCAATAAGACAAACAACTAAATGCATTGTAAGAAATTAAGAGAAAGGGGGAAAAAAAGGAATGTTCTAAAATTAAGCATATTCTTATTTCAGGTACCCTAAGACTAGCCTAAAAGAGTATTATTATTTCTTTAATGCAGTTCTATTTGGCAGTAAATTACTAGTTTCTCTTTAGTGTCTCCATTTTGACTTTTGTTGTTTGGTAGTATCATTGGATACACAATTCTAATTCGGCTTTTTCCCCCCCAAGGCCTAGCCTCTAGTTAATAATTTTTTTTTTTTTTTCTTCAAGACAGGGTTTCTCTGTATAGCCCTCGCTGTCCTGGAACTCACTCTGTTGACCAGGCTGGCCTCGAACTCAAATAATTTCTAATAAACCAGAGCACTTTGAATTTCTACCCTGTACATCCCATGTATTTTGTTTTTAAAAGCTACTTTCATAATTTTTGTGTACCCCCAGCCCACAATGTTTTGATGTGCTTACATGCAGTTTTACTATCATTTATATTATACCAAGTTATGGATATTTTCCAGTCTGTAAACTCATGGTTTGATATTTAATAATTACAGGAAACTCAGGTTTTTTTTTTTTGAGGGGTATCTCACTACAACAGGCCTACTCCGGCCTAGTAGTTCCCGCCAAGTACCTGTTTGCTGCTTCACTCTTCTACTGGCACAGCACTTTTCACTGACACTGGACACGGCTGATGCTCTATCCATATTCTTTTCTCCTAATGTTCTGTCTTTTACATTGGTTCTAATTTCTGTCTTAAGGTTTCATTTTATTCATTCTTTAAAAGATAGTTTTCTAATGTTTTTGGGCAGAACAATCATTAAAAAAAAAAATCCTGTCTCCTAATTCAAACTGGGACTGTATCTAGTTCTTAGCAACTGCCCCTCAGACATTGTTTTATTCCCACCATGTCTAATAATTTGGAGTATATTTTTGACATTATGAATGAATGACATTAGGGATAGGATTTGAATTACTATATATTTGTTTTTTTAAAAAAGTTGTTTCATCAGGAAAAATAACTATTTAAATTCAAAATTAACTTAAGTAGGAAACAACTTCAACCTTCAGATTTTAAGCCCTTAGGGATGCTTGAAGGCTATCTGTCTAGTAACTCAGGGGTCACACAGACTGGGACAGAATTTATTTAAAGACCAGGGGTTCTCCTTTTGTGGACCTTTCCTATCTCTCTAATTCTAATGCTGCTTTACTGACTAATGCTTCCTTTAATTATAATTCATGTGGTGGCCCCCAATCATAAAATTATTCTCATTGCTACTTCATAACTGTCATCTTGTATAAATCACGATGTAAATATCCGAGCTTTTTGACTGTCTTAGGTGACCCCTGTGAAAGGCTTATTTGTCCCCCAAATTGACAGCGACTGTTCCAATCCTTATCACTATTAATATTTCTCATTTGCTGTGGCTACCTACCCAGAACTTTATGTGATTTAACAAGTAATAATGTAAGTTTTCTTAGGCGCCCTGCTTGAAGTATCTTCAGTATGTACTTGGGGAAAAACAAAACAGAAAAATGATCCAGCAGAGCTCCTTTCTTCCAAGTATAGACATTCAGTTTTCAATTTCTCCTTGTCTTATCAGATAATTTTATACATGTCTGGAGTTTATAGCTGTTATGGTAAAAGTCTTGTCCAATAGGATCTAACTTCCTCATATTAAAAACAGATTGTCTTTTGGGCATGGTGATGCATGCCTTTAATTTCAATAATCCAGAGGCAGATGCAGGCAAAGCTCTGGGTTTGAGGGCAGCCTGGTCTACTGAGTAAGTTCCAGGACAGTCAGAGCTACACAGAGAAGCCCTGTATAATAAGAAACAAAACAAAAACGAAGCACCTCCTGGGCCGTAACTGTAGAAGCAGTTCAGTGATATTAACAGCACTAGCTTTCCTCTATGGGACCTGTCTTTGATTCCCAGCATCCACATGACACCTCACAATTGCCTTTAACTCCAGTTCTGGGGGATTCAATGCCCCTTTCTGGTTTACAGGGGCACCAGGCAGGCATGTGCTACACAGGTATACATGTAGGCAAAACACCCATACACATAAAATAACCACCTCCACCACTACCAAAACACACACACACACACACACACACACACACACACACACACACACACACATTCTCTCTCTCTCTCTCAGATCTCCTCTACAGGCTCATTTACACATTGCTTTCATTCTCATCTTGAGTTCTTACATTAGAACAATCAGATCTCATTCTACATAAAAAAAAAAAAAAGGCCAATATAGTTAACCAATTGCTTGGTTGTAACTGACACAGTACAAATAGGTTCTGCTACAGGAGTAATCTTACATGTATCTCTATTGAATTCTGAGATATCCTTCTAGATGGCATCTGAAAATACAGCTGATTCCTTTGCATATATTTATATAAGAATTACAAAACTAGGCAGTATTTGGGTCCTATTATTTTGGGACAGTGATGTGAAGGCTTTAAGCTGAGACTATACCAGCAATGGTAGAGGAGATTAAAAAAACAAGTTTAGTCATCACAGGCATGCAGTTATTCAAGCCTGACAGTAATAGCTGACCTGAAACTAATACCCAATGAGTTAATAGTGAAATTGCTAAAGCTAATACCTACAGTAAAACAGAGCAGAGTATATGGTACTATACAACATGCTTAGAAGTGTTCACAATGGTGATGATTTACATGGAATCCAGAAAAAAAATGCGCAAAGGGAAAAAAAAAGAATATTCATTTAGCACTGGAAGACTTTGTAGAAACTGGGAGTTGAGGGGACAGCACACAAACAACTGTTAGAGATACTGGAGTTCAGGTGTATATGTATGTACACTGCATAAGTTTTTTTCAAACCTTATATGAAATATCCCTAAAATCGACAGGCATCGTGGTACATGCCTTTAATCCCAACACGTGAAAGTAGAGGCAGCCTGGCAGATCACTGTGATTTTGAGGCCAGCCTGGTCTTCCAAGACAGCCAGGGCTATGCAGAGAAACCCACTGGGGGCAGGAAGGAGAACAAACAAAACAAAACCCTAAAATCTGTTATGTTTTTAATCTCAATTCTACATTTAACCCAGTCATCTTACTGCTAATTTAATTTTAAATCAAGAAAAAAAAAAGCCTACACCAAATATATTCACGCCTACTAACATTCAAGGGTTCTCTACAAGGCTCAAGCATTGCAAACAAGTTTTGTCTATTCCCTTTCCCTTCGTAAACCCTTTAAATTATATTCCTAAAGCTAGCTCCCCCCACCCCCCCCAAAGGTCTATTCCCTTATTTGGCCAAGGACTCATTCCCAAGACAAAACACCATGGTCCATCCATCAAAATTCATTATTTGGCCACACTGGCTAACTTGTCTAATCAGGTCGTACCAACTGACCCCGCATACACTTCCCCCTTTTCTCCTTAAAACTAGTCCTCTTAAAACACCCACTGTCTGCTTTTTTCTGATTCAGAGGCAAACCTCCCCAGTGCCTTGTCCCTCATGGGTAATAAATCTTCTTTGTGCTGAGAACTAGGTGACTGAGTGTGTTCTAGGGGCCCTACCTTACAAATAAAGAAAATTACTACTCTAGGTTTGTTTCTTTGGAACTTGGTTATAACTAGTTAGCTACTAAAATACTAAAAAAATTCAAGTCATTTGGCCACAAACTAACTCTGGAATCAAACTACTACTACATGCTGGGCAATGGTGGCAAATGCCTTTAATCTCAGCACTCTGGAGGCAAAGCCAGGTGGATGGATGTCTGAGTTCAAGGCCAGCCTAGTCTACACAGTAAAACCCTGTCTCGAAAAACCAACCAACCAAGCAACCAGCCAACCCCTATTACTACAGTAAAAGGTTTCCGATTAGTCAGCTAATTAGTACCCTTTAAATTTAAAATTTTAGACAAATGAAACATGGATTATGTATATGCAGATGTGGGTATGTGATTTTAAATGTATACACCATATGACAGTTGAGGCTATAGGAAAAATCTTGGGTGTATTTAGGAGCTGTTCAGTTTGATTTTTGAGATAAGGTCTCTCATTGGCCAGGAACTCACTAAGTAAATCAGGTTGGCTGGCCATGAAGCCCCAGATTTTCCACCCTCCCGAGAGAGTTGGGATTATATTACACTTGGCTTTTTTATATAGGTTCAAGGGGTTGAACTCACCTCCTCCAGCTCGTTATCAAGCATTTAAATGACTGGTCATGTCCTCAGCCCCCATGTGCTTAACAACTTTGTATGTAAAGAATTTATGTAGCAAGAATTCTAGTATAATCATTTTCTCTAGGGTAAACATTAGAATGAAATAGTTGTTGTCTAGAAGCACTCTGACCTTGAAGAAATCACTGTAGAAAACAGCGACTGTTTTCTGTTAGCTGCAGAGTTGTTTTTCTGAAGGAGCTTTTTATAGCCTTTGCATGACTTTGGTCACAACGTCAGTCCTGGCACACCTGAGTATCTTGCATTATTGAGTACTACAAACAGTATCCAATAAGGACTAAAGTTGCAGAAGCGTGATGTTTTCCTTCAGGAATCACAGATTATATGAGGGGCTTTTAGTATGAGAAACTAACCCCCCAAAACAACTTTTATGAACAGCTAATAATATGCTTGAGCGTCTTTTCGACATTCAGTCCACAGAGGCTGGATCTCCCTCTGTGAGCAAAGCCTCAATTCATCCTTGAGTGACCTTCTTTCTTTGATCATCTTTTGAGACTCACAACACTGACAAATTTAAATACAGTAGTTTAACTACAGTGTATTTTAAAATATATACTTTTAAAATAAGCCATTTGAAACAAGAAATTTCTGTAGTTTTATAGTTTATATTTCCTAGCTATTTTTTCTCACTTACCTTTTTCTTTATCCACTCTAATGACAACTACACATTCATTTCTGCCAATTCGGATCAGTTTGTTTATAGAACGAATACGTCGTCTGGATAATTCACTAAGAAGAATCATGCCTTCAATGTTATTATATTCCAACAAGCTGACATAGGCCCCCATTTCAGCAATGGATCTTACATTCACCATCACTACATCTTCCACCTCAGGAAATTTGTGTTGATAAAATCTACAACTTAGACCCGGCATTCTGCAATTTAAACAAACAAATAAGAAAATAAAGTGTTAAGCTAAAAATAACCAACGTTATAGACCTTGACAATGAAACAACACAACAAGGTAACAGACATTAGTCTCCTCATCTCTTTAAATGTCTTAAATGTCAGAAAATGGACAGATACCCAGGACTCAACTTTAGTTTTTATATGGTCCATATTTTTGTGATGCTTAGGCAATCACTTTTAGAGAAACTATTAAAAATTAATGACTATCTATAAAATGCCGTGAGGCCTAAGGATTAAAGGAAAATGTCAAGAGTAAAACATTATTTTAATATCACCACTTAAGTAGAGCATCTAGGTATATATATATATATATGTAATACCAACACTCTAAAGGCCTTACTCAGAAGGATCACAAGTTTGAAAACAGCCTGGGCTATATACCTAGGTGCCATCTCAAAACAAAAGCAAAGCGAAAACAAACTTCCAAAATACAGTAAATCAGCACCTAACATTTTAATAACTTTCATGGAAGGGGGTGGCATCATTATAATAGTTTTGACATTACCTAATCTACTCTAAGTTAGCTCAGATGGCATATGCTACCATATAGTGTAAACAAAGAAGACTGATTACTTAAAACCTCAACCAATGTTCCAAAAGTTACAATATTTTTCGTGATGCTGCCGACTAAGCTGAGTTTCTATTTACACACTAAGCAAATCTTTCCTGACTTTTCATTAGCTGCACCCTTAGTCTATTATCACTGTAGCCAAAATTATAGTATCACAAAATAAAACTTTATTAAGGGGCTGGAGAGATGCCTCAATGATTCAAATGCTCTTCCAGCAAATGCAGATCCCATTTCCAGCACCTCCATGATGGCTCACACACTTAACACCCAAGGGAATCCGATGTCCTCTTTTGGTCTCTGTGGGCACTGCAAGAACACGGTATACAGCTATACATGCAGGTACAACACTCACAAAATAAAAATGACTTTGTCAGCCGGGCAGTGGTGGCGCATGCCTTTAATCCCAGCACTTGGGAGGCAGAGGCAGGTGGATTTCTGAGTTCGAGGCCAGCCTGGTCTACAGAGTGAGTTCTAGGACAGCCAGGGCTATACAGAGATACCCTGTCTCAGGAAAAAAAAAAAAGACTTTGTCTTTTATTTCATTTTAAAACAAACAAGTTAAAGCTGAGTGGTAGTGGTGCATGCTTTTAATCCCAGCACTTAGCATTCAGAGTCAGGCTGATCTCTGAACCTGAGGCCTGCCCAGTCTACAGAGTGGGTTCTAGGATAGCCAAAGCTACCCAGAGAAACCCTGTCTCAAAAAACAAAACAACAAAACAAAACAAAAACGAAACAAAAAAAACCAACCAACCAACCAACCATACCCAAATGATTTAATTCAGTCTTTTTTTTTTTTGTTTTTTTGTTTTTTGTTTTTTCGAGACAAGGTTTCTCTGTATAGTCCTGGCTGTCCTGGAACTCAGAAATCCGCCTGCCTCTGCCTCCCAAGTGCTGGGATTAAAGAAGTGCGCCACCACCACCCGGCTCAGTCTTTATATTTCTAACGTATATTATTCTCCAACAGTTTGATGAGGTAGGGCCTTGTCCATGCTAGGGAAATATACTTCACCACCAAGCTTTCCCCTAGGTCTTCTATTTTTATTTTGTTAACACATAGGCCTATTTTTGAGAAGAGCTTTATAAATCTCTACACTCCAAGTATCTTTTAATCTCCATGCACTAAAGATATTTAAAATCATTCCCTTTGATCCACCCAAAGCACCTTCTCTTTAATAATCCACATGCTGGAAATCATACCAGTTAGCACTATACTTTAAAAAGGAAGTCCTGAGACCTTAATTGTAGCTGAAGACTTTTATGTTTTCTTATTAATCATAACCTACTCAAGGTTGTCAGAATATAGGTAATAATTATCGCCCAAAGGCCTAAGAAATAAGTGTGACATTTTAGTAATTTACTTTCTAGGCAGATCTATGAGTTTGAGAGCATCTTGGTTGACAGAGTAAGTTCTAGGAAGCCAGGGCCACACAGAGAAACCCTAACTCGAAAAAAAAAAACCAAAACCAAAACAAAATGAAACAACAAAAAACCCCCAACCAACCAAGAATTAGATTCTTTACATCTAGCGTATCTGTCCTAGTTAAAAACAGGTTTAAAACAGACCTACACATAATCCCACTACCAACTGGGAAGATGTGGGACTCATACATCTGTTTCCGTCAGTAGGACCATTACATGATCTGGACATTGCCTAACTCTTTGATGTACCACTTTCTCTCTAGTTCTCCCTATTTGTAGATAAGGAAACGGAGGTGCAGGCTGAGCAACTTGCTCCTTACATACTGATATGTAGTTAAAGTCAAAATTTGAGCCTATTAAATTTTGAATCATTTGTGCTTTTAAAATTAGGAACTAGAAACATCTAACATGATCAAAAAGAAACACTGAAATACATACTCTGTGTTGGAAGTATGTATCACATATTAGGCCGAACTAGTAGGACAGAACTAACAGTATTGCTTATCTAAAGGAAACCTGTGGCAGATTCATTTCTCCTGCAGCTCAACAAAACAGGGATTTACTAAACAAAAGAAAGTAGACACTCAGCTAGAACTACCCATTTGGAAACAGCGGTTTCATTTTTAAAACAGAGCCTCTCTTAAGGGTGGGAATGCAAACATTCTCAAGTATCTGTATATAGAGAACTGGAGAACTAAACAAAGCGAGCATCAAAATAAACGCTATAGGAAAATGTTCAACAATTCTGGGAGATTTAGAAGCTGCTAGTCATATTTATTCAGCAATTTTCTCCAAATACCATCATCCAAAAAGGTGATGCTTTGTTGTCTTAATCAGCTGGGTAAAGGTTATAGGCAACAGGGTAAGAGAACACAGAATGAAAACATGGCTACTATTTTAAAAGGCACAAATCTGTTTGCAAAATATGGAGTGAGTAATGAAACAGTATATTATTTACAGTAGAAAGAAAGTAGCCTGAAATGACAAAGGGAATTCTTGTCACAAAGAACTTACATGTTGGCTGATTGACCAAACAATTCATAAAAACAATTATTAAAAAACCCCATGTTTTTTTCTGTCAATGAAACAGAAATCAAGAATTTATTTAGTACTTTTGATAATTTTCAAAGTATTATGACTTTTTTCATTTTGTAATTTAATTTAAAACAATTTTTTGGGTAGTCACTACTAAGTACTAAACAATTCTGACACAAAATTTCTTCCCTAGGGAATTAAGTACCAGTGGGAAAACAAATTAGGATTACAAGGTGCTATGAAAAAGCACAGAAAAGAATTAACAGGAAACCAAGGAACAGAAATATTAAATGACTTCAAAGACAAATACATAATGTACACTAAAAACTAGAACCAAACCCAAATCTTTAACACTAAATCTGATATCCATAAAGCCTCCCTGTATCATAGAAGCACAATAATGTTAAGGGCTCCCCCAACCCCTTTAGACAGGGTTTCAACGTGCAGCTCTGGCTGGCCTCAAGCTCATAGAACATCTGTCTCAGCATTTTCCTTCCTTCCTTCCTTCCTTACTTTTTCTTTTTTTCCCGAGACAGGGTTTCTCTGTATAGCCCTGGCTGTCCTGGAACTCACTCTGTAGACCAGGCTGGCCCCCAACCCAGAAATCCGCTTGTTTCTGCCTTCCAAGTGCTGGGATTAAAGACGTGTGCGCCACACACCTCTCACTCGAGATTACACCTCTGCCTTTAAAGTAGTTAATGCCACACAGGCTGTAAGTGCTGTGATGTAAACAAACAAACAAAAACACTTTTTGAAGCTAGTTTCAAATTCAAACACTTTGCATTATCATTAGCTTGCCCCTGTTAACAAAGGTACACTTCTGGTACATTGTCATGTCACCATAGCAGATATGGGCAATGAACATTCCAAAATAAAATGTACCACGTTGGGAAAACGCTTTGTTCAGTTCTAAAGTTTACTAGTACAAGTAAGTCTTTTGAGAATCAGGGCCTGCCATCTGGAAAGAAAAGGCATTACAATTTCATAACTGCCATTTTTGATGAACTATCGAGGGTCCCCATCCCTCTAACAACTTAAGAAAGAGAAAAATCAAAACTTTTCTGATGTATTTTCTTCAAGAAACAATGTTTCTTCTTCCTTAGTGAAAAGTAAAGCATCTAAAATATGGGGGGTGGTTAAGAGCCCCAATGTGAGCACTCACGTAACTCTTAAAGTTTTTCTTAATCTTAGGATTTCAGCGTCCATAATTAAAAGACCCCAGTTTTATTTTCATAGTTCTACAGACAGGGCAAATAATCTAATCGCCTCAGTAGCATGACTTCCAATAGCTGATTTTCAATTCTAGGAATTCACTCTTACAGAAATGCACAACTAGAGGGAAAACTTAACGACCTTCAATATTAATAGTTACGTTTCGGACTTTTTAAAAAAAACCTTAAATATGGTGGTTTGTCCTATTGGTACTCTGGCGAAAAGTTCAGTCTCTACAAGAGCCAGAGAAAAGTTTTGGCAGTATCCTGGGGCTGAAAAGAAGGAAACAAGAAAAATCACCCAAATTCTCAAGCCCGGTAAAAGCAAAGCGCTCAATCGTCCTGAACTAGAGGCGGGACGTCGGAGAGTTCTCCAGAAGCCTCCCCACCACAGGACATCTTTAAAGAGGCTGTAAAAATCTACTTGGCCCACGTTCCTTCACAGGGTTTCTCCGCCCGTACAGCCACGTTTCTGGCTCCCAGGACCAGACACCGGCTGGCGAGAAGACGCAGGAAATAACCAGCGGGCGGTGGCGACGGTGTCCAGACACTTCCCGCGCAAGAACGGGGAAGGGGGGGTGATAGCCCGGGGCCTAGCCTCACTCGACCACTCCTGTCACTGGACATAAGTAAGGCAAATTCTTGGGGAAAGAAAGCTGCAGGGCCAGTTACCTGAAGTGTATATGTGAATCCCAAACTAGGGTCCCACGCCGTGCTCCTTAATGGCAACGATGAGACTCGGAACACCAACACCGGACGCCGAAGCTCCTCAGCGTGCGCTTCGCCCAACCCAGCGCGCATGCGGATCCACCTCTCACTGCGCAAGCGCCGACAGAAAAGGCCCTTCGTTACCACTAACAATAGAGTCTTGGTCCTCCTAATATGGGCGGTGGGAACCACAGGGCGAGCTGAAAAGTACCTTTCTTTGGTATTTATAGATTTTGCAGAGGGAACTTGCTAGGCTTAAAGAAGAGGTAAGTTTCTGTTTCTTGCTCCAGGATGATTACTTTAAGTTTTAGTCAACCAAGAGATGGCGCTGTGACGAAAGACGGAAAGCCGAGGAGAGGAGGAGCGTGATCCTCTCCAGACCCATCACTCAGAGCACGCTGAGTGCCGGCGACTCGCCGGAGGGAGGGGCGGTGAAGGGACCCGGAATTCCGGACTGTGTACGCTTCCACATCCGGGCATTCCCAAAGGCCAGCCCTCTCCTTCGCCTCCGTCCTCTCGCAACAGGAACCGGAAGTGGGAGACGGTTTCCTGCTTGCCTCTTAGCAACGCAAGGGGTCAAGTGACACCATCAGCTGACTCCGGTGGAGGAAGGCTCTGTGGTTACCTGTTCTGGAGGTGTTGCAGTCCGGATTGTCCGGCCGGGGGCCCGAGCCGAATCGCCGTCAGAATGTCGGGCAAAGACCGGATTGAAATCTTCCCTTCGCGAATGTAAGTTAAATAGGACAAGCGACACCATGTTCAGGCACATCTTCCCGGAGCGCATTAATGCGCACCCTCGGCCACCAGCGAGGTTCCTTGTTTTCTGGGCGGCTCCTGAGCTTTCCCCAGGGTCTTACTCTGAGTTCGGAGGGAGGCTTCTTTCCAGCTCCCCCTCACCTGTTCCTTCTGAGAGAAGAGGCTGGAGAAAGTGGTTCCAGTTCACAGGAAAAAGCCTGCTGGCTTTTTTGGAGGTTGATGTCTTTACTCATTAATTTCACACACCCTCTGAGCCACACACGGAGTTTACATAACTGAGCCGTCGCCATCTCAGCCTCACAGGGCTCATCAGTGCTAAGATGACTGCACTCTTTTCTACCCTGTCAATGTCACTCATGACACTGTCACACGGATATTTATTTAGGCTGTCTCCTGGATGAAGGAGGCATCTTTTTAATGCATTTCTACACAAAATGCACACACAAAAAAATTGTTCCTCGAACCCGTTCTTGCCTTGGGATGTGCTCAGTTGCAGGCTGCCTTTCTGCTTTGGCCTAACATCTTTGTTAGGAGAAATGACATTTGTAAATGAAAATTTGAAGTTTTCTCAAATGCAGATAATAACTTGTGGAAAGTAAAGGTTATTCCTATTGGTGATCTCATCTTCAACTGTCCCTGAAAAAGGAAATCAGTTTTTACTCTGATATTTAAGTCTTTCACTGTGGTCCTGTTTTGGGGCCTGTTTAGGGGTGTGTGTGTGTGTGTGTGTGTGACACTGTATTGTTTTCCTAATCCTATTCTTTTTTTCTCACAGATCCAAGGACTCAAACCCCAGAGTGAATTTTTGTCTCTGCCAGGGTGTATGTAGTTCTGAATGAATGAAAGGGTTTATTTATAAAAACATCCTTTTAACCTTCTCTCTTCTGACTTTGAAATGGCAGATTATGCCAACTAACTGTACAAATGGGCTAGTTGTGGAGAAATGAAATGCTTGTGAAACAGCTAAAGATCAGGACTACCCTAGGGTGATCTGAAAACCCAGCATGTAATGACCCCCTCCAAACTTTACTGAGACACCAGATTCCAACCTGGCTTCTGGAAACACAATGCTATGCTCCTAGGATGACCACAGTTCTCCCCCTGGGCCCCAACCCCAACTATAATGCCACTGAGTAATAACTTAGAGGCAGAGCTCTTGCCCAGCATACAAAAGGCTGTGGGTGCAATCCCCAGCACCTAAAAGTAAAAATAACCACACCTTCCTCAAACAAACAAAACTCAAACTTGATAGAATTAAATACTTGTTTTAGCTGATACCTGATTGATAAATCCTAGACTTCTCTTTGAAAGAATGTTTATTAAAAAGGGCTTTTAATTGAATATATAGTTTATATAACTCAGAAATGTGTCAGGGATCTGAGAGAACCCTTCTTTGCAATGTAAACAACCAGAAGGACAGAATCTCTGTGTCTCTGAGGGAGGCTAGAATCCTGACTTCTGTTAACTGTCAGAGAGCAGACACCGCTGACACAGCCTCAGGTGGACTTACTAGCCCTTCTGATTGTCACTGTACTAAGTCTGCTCAAGTGTGACTCATTCTCTTTAAAATGCGCAGGCCCGTCATGGTGAGCCAGAATGGTGCTCACCCTTTTGCTTTGCTGTCAGTGGTCTCACTGTTATAAATAATGTCTAGCCATATTTAATCACTATTCATAATGCTGATATGTTTTTATTTTTACTTTGGAACTTTTAATTTAAGACTACAAGGTGGAAAATGGTCTTCTTTGGGCTCAGACAGGAGAAATGATAGGTTTGTGATTGTGAAAACTGTTATTTGAGAGCACTCAGTTGAGAGGAAGTCAAGGGTGGGAAGTAAATATTTTTCCCAAAGCTTGACAGCAGGTTCTTTGTCATATAGTCAGATGTCTTTGATTCAGCAGGAGACAAAGTCACTGTTTTAGTTGAAGGTCAAACGTCTCGTTTCTTTTTTTTTTTTTTTGAGGGCTGAGCAGCTCTGAAACAGAAAAGAGCAGGTTTAACAGCCGTGATCCAGATCACACAGTACTGATTTTGGTTTCTCCTTCATTTGCTTGGTGCTATTATCCTGTGGAATGTCGCTTTCATTCCTGTATCACCAGAGAACATGAAACAAGTTTGGATGGAAGCAAAGGAGGTCCAAAAGGGTGTGGTTCAGATGGTAGAGCACTTGGCCAGCACACACAGTGCCCTGGCCTTCACTCACTAGTACTACATAAATCTGGGTGTGGTGGCACATGCCTGAAGCATAACAGAATCAGGGGTTCAAAGCCAGCCTGGGATACATAAGACCCTGTCTCAAGTGGAAAAAAGGGCACAAAAACTGGAGTTAATGGAAGTCAGGTGAATCTTGGTTCTTCTACAAGTGTTGGGGAAGTCGCCTCTGACTCATTATTAAATATCCCGTTGCCATTATTATATTATGACCTTCAGTTTCCAGCCTTCTTGCCTTCAGGCCCCAAGTGCAGATTGCAGGTGTTCAGCACTCCAGATCCAGCTGCAGTCACTCTTTAGTCTCAGTAACTGAGAACTTCCTGCACATTCACAGGAAGCACAGAGGTACAGTCATCTAGAACGACGTTTAGCTTATCAGTCAGTTAAAGCTCCAAACTTGTAGGACTCTGCTGGGCTGGGATTAACCTAAGTTTTATCTAACTGTCTTCCCCCTCCTGTGTGTGTGTGTGTGGGTGGGTGTGCATTCAAGTATGTGGGTGCATATGCCTCTGGAGGTCAGAACAGGGTGTCTAGTTTCTTCTTCAATTACTTTCCCCTTCTTTGCCATGAGACAGTCTCATATGGAGCTGAAAGCTTGTGGTCTGGGCTAGGCTGGCTAGGAGGGTACTCTCAGAATCTCTGCCCACCAATGCTGGGGTTCAGGCACATGCAGAAATCCCTGGCTTTCTCCTGGGTACTGGCTCCTTATGCTCCAAAAGCAAGTGCTCTTACACACTGACTCATCTTCCCAGCCCCTTATCCAATCTTTTGAGTCTTAATTCTGGTATTTAGTGTCAACAGTGCAGAATGTTCAGTATACACACTGGTGTGGCTAGCTCTTGCTTGGGCTGGAAACTGAACCAGCATCAATGGATTAGACTCTGGTGAGAGCACCCACTGCTAACTACCTTTCAGATGGAATACTTACTGTTCAAGTATTATATCGTATCAGGGATGCACTGTGGAACTGGGGTCTTGTGCTCCTAGGTTTTAAGCCTTCTTTTGAGTCTTGAGCAAGTCACTAGAATCAAATCTGGTTCAAATTCTTGCCTGCCTGATCTCCAGTGATAATAAGGTCTTTGTTTATGACTTTATTGCAACAACAGTAATAGAAATATATCATTGTGGATAAAATGTAGAATATACAAAAAATGCAGAAGTAAAAAAGTAAGCTCATGTTTTTCCCAAGCCTTGTTTCCCAAAGAAAGCCATTCCTAGTTTCTGTGAGAGCTTTGTAGTTCTGATCCTTGCACCTGACTGAGCTCATTCAATTCTTAGTTCATATAAAACAGAATATAGATCTCTCATAGTGGTGTTTGTTGTGTCTTTTTGTTTTGTTTTGTTTTAAGATTTATGTATTCAGTTATACTGTTGCTCTCTTCAGACATACCAGAAGAGGGAATCAGACCCCATGACGGATGGTTGTGAGCCACTATGTAGTTGCTGGAATTGAACTCAGGACCTCTGGAAGAGCAGTCAGTGCTCTTAAGCTCTGCGCCATCTCTTCAGCCCCTTGTTGTGTCTTTTAAGTGGTGACAATGAATATGTTTGCTTTGTTTTTTGTAGGGCACAGACCATCATGAAGGCTCGATTAAAAGGAGCACAGACTGGTCGAAACCTCCTGAAGAAAAAGTCTGATGCCTTAACTCTTCGATTTCGACAGATCCTGAAGAAGATAATAGAGGTAGAATGAACTTTGCTTAGAGCAGGTTATCTACTTAATATACATCTAAGGAAACTAAAGTATGGCTTTGTTTTTCTTCCCTCCACCTCCCATCCCTTTCTCTCTCTCTCTCTCTCTTCCTCTCTTTCTCCTTCCTTCCTTCCTTTCTTCCTTCTTCTGGTGCTGGAGATTAAGCCTAGGGCTTCATTCATGCTAAATATATACCTTACTGCAAAAGTAAATCTCTCTTTCCTAATTTTTCTTGCTATTGTTTAAATCAACTTTTCTCCTTTCAAAAATAATAATACCTCTATAGTATGTACTATATAGGCATATATACACACAGAAATTTAAGTTTCAAAGAGTTCATTATAAAACCCAAACTTTGTCATGTCTACAGAGCCACATTATCCGATCTGTACCATGCCTGCCTCTTTCACCTCATGTAGAGTGCTCTTTCTGATGTTCTCTTCTAGGGACTTTTCATTATGTTTTCTGTGATTAAAATGCTTTTACCTTAGTCCTTTCTAAATTGAGATAGGGCCTTGCTTTGTAGGTCAGGATAGTCTGGAATTCATGGCAGTTCTTCTGCCTCAGTCTCTCAATGCTGAGATTCCAGGCATAAGAGATTGTGTCTAGCACCCTAGAACTTCTTTTCCTGGTTTCTCTGGTCATTCTGATCTCATCAGAAAGACTGTTGCTGATCATGCAGTCTGAAGTGACTACTATTTTTACTTGTGTCATATCTCTTCATTTTATCTTATGGTGCTACACACTATTGCATGATATTATCTTATTTGATGGTCTCACTCCTACTAGAGAATTTAATTTCCAGAGAGTAAGGACTTAGTCTTTTCTCAGTACTCTATTTCCAGTGCCTGAAATAGTGCCAGCACATAGTAGGTTCTGCTCAGTGTTTTGGTTTTTTTTGGGGGGGGGGGTGTAAATTGTGAATTATACAGAATAGTATATAAATTATACAGAATCATTCTCAAAACTAAAGGTTCTCTTGCTAGGTCTCTTCTTGCCTCTAGCAGTCCCATCTCTCATTTCTCTGAGTTAGTTTTGACACTTTCCTAAATATGAATTTGTTTATTATAGCTTATGTGCCTGTGCACATGCCAGGGCACACATGTGTGGAGTCAGAGGACAACTTTGAGGAGTTGGTTCTTGCCTTCCATTTTACCGAAGCAGTGTTTCCATGTATCTGCTGCTGACTGTATACTCCAGGCTGGCTGGCCAGATGGTTCTTGTAGCTCCACTGTCGTCTCCCCATAGGAGTGCTGGAATCACAGATGTATGCTGTGTGTTCTCTCTTTTCCTGAGGCAGGTCTTTTCAGTACTCTATTTCCACTATATAGTTCTGGCTAGTCTGGAACTCTTTTTTTTTGTTTTGTTTTGTTATTTTTTTAAAAAATAATTGTTTATTTATTATGTATATGTATACACTATAGCTGTCCTCAGACACACCAGAAGAAGGCATTGGATCCCATTACAGATGGTAGTGAGCTACTGTGTGGTTGCTGGAAATTGAACTCAGGACCTCTGGAAGAGCAGTCAGTGCTCTTAACCACTGAGCCACCTCTCCAGCCCCTACTCTGGAACTCTATGTGAACACCTGGCCGACCTTGAACTCAGAGAGATCTGCTTGCTTTTATTTCCTAAATGCTGAAATTAAAGATGTTCAGCACGGTGCATAGTCCTTCTGGCTTTTATATGGATTCTGGGGATCAAGATTTAGAAAGCCATCAGGTGCTTTTACCCACTGAGCTGTCTCTCTGTCCCCAGTATTTTGTGCATACACATGGATTTTAAAATAACAGTAGTATTAAATTCTATAGTATTTTTGCCTGTTTCTCCCTCTCCCCTACTGTGTGACATAACACAGACAACTTTATATATCTGTACATAAACTTGCCTTAGTCTTTATACTATGATATTTTATTGTGGATAATGGAATTAGTGATGCGGCTGTAGTGTTTAGTGTTAATAGTCCTTGGAAGGAGGAAATGCTTAAATCCTTTTGTGCATATATGCTAATATTTTTCTAGAAAACAATTTTACAGTCTTCCAGGGTATAGGTAATTGCCAAGATTTAATGCTAATTTATAATTAAATTCTGCTTGTTTTCTTATATGCTTCCTAATGGGCATTAATGAAGTTCCTATTTGTTGCCAGTCTGCTGTGCTGAAGTTGTCTTCAGTCTGTGCTATTTTCAGTTATGTGTGAGCTGATACAGCTTTTCATGGTCACTAATAATTTGATTATCTTGTGAGTTTCTTTTCATTTGAAAAAGGTCATTATACATTCTGGTAAATGTATAAAACACTAAAAGTATTTTCTTCATATCTGTAAGTTAAAGGACAATTGAAGAGTTTTGAATTCCTTAGATTCAAGCCTAGGGACTTGTATGTGTCAGGCAGTGTGCTTCCACTGAAGTGCATCCTGTGCTTCCTAGTGTAAACAAACAACTAAAGCCCCTTATGTTTTATTTTGTTAAATACAAAGCTTGCCCTTTGTCTCCCCCTCCCCCACTTTTCTTAGCCTGGATCTCACTCACAGGCTGGGTAGAGCCCACCTTACTTCAGCCCTCCTGCTTTAGTTGTCCAGTGCTGGGATTTGGTGTGAGCAACCGTGCTGACTCCCTAGAGATCTAAATTATACAAGGCTTAGAAAGGCTTCAAAGGGCTAGAAAGTATTGTTTTATTTTGTTACTTTATAACTTCATTTATTTTGAGAGAGAGAGAGAGAGAGAGAGAGAGAGAGAGAGAGAGAGAGAGAGAATCTTTTTTGCCCAATTTCCCATAAATTCATGGTCTCAAGCAATTCTCTGGACTTATTAATCTGAATAATGCTGACTATAGGTGCGAAACACCACACCTGGCTTATAAGTTTTCTTTTGTTTTAGTTTTCTTGCAACAGTTCCATATAACCTGGGCTGGTCTCAAACTGCTGTGTAATGAAAGATGACCTTAAACCATCTTCCTGTTTCTCCACCTCTTACATGCCAGGATTATAGGTGTATGCCTCTACATCTGCTCATTGTGCGTGTGTTTTAAGATTTATCTTTATTATGTGTATATGTGTGCATCTGTGTGGGTATGTACATGTAAGTATAAGTGCCTGCAGAGGCCAGAGGACCTGAGTTGAAATGCCTAGAACCCATATAAAAAGCTAGGCATGATCTATAACTCCAGGTGGATGAGTTGGGGTGGGGTCTTGCTAGCTGCCAGCTTAACTCCAGTTTCAAGAGAGAGCAAAGTGGAGAGTCATAGAACAGGAAAACCACTGCCCTTCGCGTGTGTGCTCTCTCTCGCGCTCTCTCTCGCTCTCTCTCTCTCTCTCTCTCTCTCTCTCTCTCTCTAACACACACAGGGGAGGGGAAGACAAAATGTCTTGACCTCTTTTACAGATGGGTCTTTTTTGGTAGAAGAATGTTTTAAGGTTGGAATTTGTCATTTTGTGAATGGATGGACAGTTAAATGTTCTTTTATTATAATAAATTCTCACATAGACAGACCTGGACTTGTTTCTGAATACTCTGT
Organism: Grammomys surdaster; assembly: GCF_004785775.1. Lineage (NCBI taxonomy): Eukaryota > Metazoa > Chordata > Mammalia > Rodentia > Muridae > Grammomys > Grammomys surdaster. Next base: position 8,209,208 of record NW_021604585.1, on the reverse strand, counting down.
TCTGTTTGTTATCAGATATATTTAATTTTAACAGATTTTCTTTTTAATGTTGTTCAGCTAATTTTCTACTTTCTCACCCAATTTTTCTTCTGTTAAAAAAAAAAAAGTTGGCCTTTCCAAGCATTGCATTCTCAGCTGCGCTCTGGAATCAGTGTGCCAAGGGGGTTTTGGACTCTGAGTGAATTTAGAAGATTAATTTGAGCAAATCAGCATGTACTTATTCAAGAATAAGTGAGCTTTGCTAGATTCTGTTTTGTGTTTGTCAGTGAATTTATTTTAATTTTAATGCTCATGGTTTTGTGACATCATCAGGACTGTGACCAAAACTGGAGTTTTCTCATTATCCAATCAGTTTTTGATGCTGACACTTTATACTTAGTATAAAATACTGATGATTACTAAAAGGAACTAATCATGGTATGATTTTTTTTTTCTGTAAGCTCTTGACTGACTCTCTTGTTGGCGTTTGCTTTCTCAGACTAAAATGCTGATGGGTGAAGTGATGAGAGAAGCTGCCTTCTCATTGGCTGAGGCCAAATTCACAGCAGGGGACTTCAGGTAAGATGATGAACAGGGTGTTTGAAAAAACCCAGTGCCTTCAGGTTCAATTAATAGGAATACTGCTAATGTCATAACCTTAACTGCCTCTACCTTCCTTATAGGTAACTGCCTCTTGCCTTCCTAATGGTTTTTTATAAGTGCCAAGCACAGGGTACTTGGTATTTTGAAGCCCATTTTCAATGAACATTTTTCCCTGTTTTCACAGGTTTGTACCCTAAAGAGGTCTTATCCTTTATTAACCATTTCTCCTGTGCTAGGTCTTTGAGTTGAATGCTAGATTTTTGAAATCTGAGGGAACAACTATGAACATTTTCATATTTCTAGGATATGTTTTTGTTGAGAATGGAATCCATTATTATTCAATTGAGAGCCTTATGGCTTTATCAGTATGGCTTGACAAAGTATGCATACTGGTTTGTAAATGGATTATGTCAGTCTATTCCCTCATGATTCTCTTAATAACTCTGTGAGGCAGGTAAATGGTGTTACCATAGTTTAAAGTGAAAGTGTTCCTGAGAGTACATGGCTAGTTATGGACAGAGGTGTAAGTTGCTTTCTGGACTTCTAGTTTTCTTTGGGATGACATGGGTCCTTCGTGCTGTAGGAGCTTTTCCTGTCATTAAGGCCTTACACCCGTAGGCCCTGAAGCTAGTTAAGTGGCAAGTTTCACTGTCTGTTAGTAGGATAATGTAGTAGGGTAATATAATTAGTTGCACTGACTTTTCTAGCAGAAGGGGACCAACAATAGTAGTGTATTTTGTGTGGTTAAGGGGAAAGTTGTTCTTTTTTGTAACAGATGGTGAGTTGGATGACATCAGAAGAAAGTTAGAATAAGGACTGTAAATAGCAGCTCACCAACTGAACAGCAAACCTAGAAGGAAAGTAAGTTTTCTGCTAGGAATACATCCTCTAAAGTCACATGTCCACTCACTGAAAGCACAAGCCATCGACATACTTTAAATTTGCTTATCCCGTGGCTAGTGAGTTAGCTATTGTTAGTTCCTCATTGAGGACTTCCAAACTGTTGAGTTTTCTTTTCTGGAATAAAGATGATTACTGAGGGCTGGAGAGATGGCTCAGGGGTTAAGAGCACTGGCTGCTCTCCTAGAAGTCCTGAGTTCAATTCTCAGCAACCACATGTTGGCTCACAACCACCTGTAATGGAAAATTTCCTCTTCTGGTGTCACTGAGAACAGATCTCTCTCTCTCTCTCTCTCTCTCTCTCTCTCTCTCTCTCTCTCTCT